>NW_028263154.1:34244-51744 GCF_049901735.1 Notechis scutatus
AAAGCCCAAAGGGAACATCAGGCCAGCCATAAAACAAACTTGCATAGGAAAAGGAATCAAATAAAAGGTATTAAAGAAGCCCCTTAGACAAAAGCCCAAATAATTAAGAAAAGTAGGGAAAGAAAGAAAAGAAAACCCTTACAAACACAAGACATGCCAAATCAGCGAAACAAACAGACAAAAGGCACAAAATATATCACAAAGGAGACAGACAGGAGATTGCCACAAAACAAATATAAGAAACCATTAAGCTAAAAAAGATTATGACGAAACCGATAAAACAATCAAACCACCCCACAAAGTTTGCCTTCCGCACTCTGCGGAATTTACCTTCCGGCGGGAAGAAAGACAGGATTTAAAACATTAAGAAATACAAACACAAGCACTCACACAAAAGGAGAAAAGGGTATAAAAATCAGGGACTTACCATTCGAAGGTAGCTAGCCCAGGAACACAGAATTCTTGCTATCTCTCGCCTTCCTGAAACATAAAAAGATCCAGCTTTCAAGCAGTTGTCCGTATCCTTGTGCCGGAGTTCTCCCAGCGGGAAAATCGAATCCTCAGAAGAAAGGCATTTTGACAGCCTTTCAACAGAGGTGCAAATGTGAATGCGGCCACTGGGGAAGAGACCGGGTTCAGAGGGTCATGTGGATCCCACCAGAGTCAGTTGGGTGGCTGGGGCTTCAATCGGGGGGCTGAGTTCCAGTCCTGCCTGGGGAGCCAAGCCAGCTAGGAGGCTCTGGGCCAGCCGCTCTCTCGGAGTCCTGGGAAAGAGGCAATGGCAACGGCTTCTGAGCAGCCTGGCCAAGATCTCTGGGCCGGCCTCCCTGGGGGCTTCCGGACCACCTTCCCACCCATCTGGCCGAGGCTGAGGGGCCTCTCTGGGCCTGGCTTCCTCCTCACTGGTCAAACAGCCTCCAAAGGGCTGGATTCAGAGAGGGTTTGGCAGGGGACTGTGCTGTGAGGAGGGGGACGGAGGGGTCCTGGAGGGCCAGGGGGTCTGCAGTAGGTCTGCCCCCTCTCCAGTGAGGGCAGGGGAAGAGGGAGGCAGGGGAGAGGGAGGCAGGGGAGCCCCTCCCATCTGGTCTGGGCAGCTCAGGTGCTATCAAAAAGCCCACCTCTGAGGGAGGAGCCTTCCTTGGGATTGGCTGGGAGAGCGGCTCTGGCATCACAGGTGGGGGACAGGTGGAGCTCCCAGGTGAGCCCTGGGCACCTGCAGGCCAGGTGGGGCAGGTGGGGTCCAGGGGGGAGGGGAGGTCAGCTGCGAGGTGGACCACCTCGTCATCCGCGGTGACAGTATGTTAGGTGTAGCTTTGTTTCCTGCAAGGATTCCTAAAAGAGGTTTGTGGTCTGTGACAAGTGAGAAGTTTCTGCCATAGATGTACTCGTGGAACCTTTTTACTCCTGTTATTGCGGCCAATGCCTCTCTATCTAATTGCTGTAATTCCGCTCCGTTTTTGATATAGTTTTTGAATAGAATGCGATAGGTGCTTCTTTTCCATTGGGTAATATGTGGCTGAGTATGGCACCGATGCTGAATGGTGATGCATCGCACGTTAATGTTAGTGGCAGGGTTTCGCTGTATTGTATTAGCACACAGTCTGATGTAAGTAAGTCTTTGATTCCCTGGAATGCTGTTTCTTCTCGTCATCCCCAGGTCCATGTAGCTTTCTTATCAAGCAACCTGTGTAGTGGTTCCACTACCGTTGCTTTTTGTGGCAAAAATACATTGTAAAAATTAATAAGTCCCAAAAAGGCTTGTAAATCTGTTTTATTTTCGGGTCTGGGAGCTTCCTTTATTGCTCTGATTTTGTTTTCAGTGGGGTGGATTCCTTCTTTGTCTATGAGGTATCCCAGGAATTCAACCTTATCAGTGGCTAATTGGCACTTCTCTTTTTAACTTTAAGTCCCGCCTCTTTAAATTTTCATAAGACCTCCGTCAGGCAGTCTTTCAGTTGTTCTTTGTCCCTGGCTGATACTAATATGTCGTCAAAGTATGGTACCACCCCTTTATTCCTTGTAATAGGCGTTCCATTAAGCTCTGGAATACCCCGGGGCCCACACTAACTCCAAATTGCAGTCTGTTGCATTTGAATGCCCCCTGTGGGTCACAATTGTTTGTGCTTCCACTGTTTCTCGGTCAACTGGCAATTGTTGGTAGGCTTTGGCAAGGTCCAATTTCACGAAGATTCTACCTCCCCAAAAGAATGTAATAGGTGCTGTACCACCGAACTGGGTATGCACTTTGTTGTAGCGCATGGTTGAGGGTTGCCTTGTAGTCTCTCTGCAGATACGTACGGACCCATCTGGTTTAATAGGAGTAACAATTGGGGTATCCCACCTTCGTCGCCAGTGTTATGTTGTGGGAAGGAAGACTCGAGACCCAGTTGACCTTTTATTCTCTTTATTCTCTGTAGAACTGAACACTGGTGAAACCGGGCAGCCTTTTTTATAGCGGGCTGCTCGCGGCTTGCGCCAATGACGGCTCTTCAAATTTCCCGCCGTCCGGACCAACCTATCCAAGGTGACTATGCAAATACATAACAATTTCTAATACCAGAGAAGACCGAAGGGGCCATTCAGGCCTTGGATTTTGGGTGTGTCCATGCCTGTGTCAAAAGGGGTTAAAATGAGGATTTATTTTAAACTGTCCACCTGGAAATGGACTGAAATGAGTCTTGCAGGAGTGATGTGTCCACTTTGAGAGAAACCTCTCAAGGGGGAAAGGGGCCATGAGGGCAGGAGGGCCAGAGCCTGAAATTATGCAGGGACAATCAAGGCCTAAATCTTGGGGCAAGCCAGGAATTCTCCACATTCAGGGCTTCCTGGCTCAGGACAGGACATAATTCTGCATTATTCCTTGTATTTTTCCATTCACTGGACTGGTTTCCAAGGTGGCGGCTGGAAAACTTCCTGGGGAGCCAAGAGGGAGGAAGAAATAAATCCCCAGCCTTTCCCTTCATCATAGGGGGGAAGAGGCTCCTCTGCAGGGCTGGGAATGAGCCCGTGAAGAAGGACTCGGCTCCAAGTTTCAGAGCTCCAGATTTGGAAATTCATCTGTGGGAAGCAAATATGCTTTTCTTGCTGAAAGGAAACAAGGCTGAGATGTGGTCAGCTGAGAAGGAGCAATCCTGGCTACTTCATGCCCAGGTTTCCTGCCCTCCTGAAAGGGCTCCCTGCAGATGGAGACCCTCAGTGGGCTCAGGGTCCCTTCCCAGAGAGCCAACCCTCTCCCGGGTGTCAGGCTGGGTCTCCTCTACGCTTTTCTGGGGAGCATTGGGCTTTTTCGGGGAGGAGTCAATGCCCCCCTGAAATGGGGGAAGCAAGGGGAAGCGGTTCCAAGGCAGCAGCTGCATCAAACCAAAACAATCCCCAAAATTGGTCACCAGGAAGTTGCAGCCTGGGAATGAAAACCAACCTGATAGCAATCTGTCCGTCCATGAAGGTCCTGCAGTGAAGATGGGAGACAACCTTCCTTCCTCCCTGGACCTTCCCCTCATCCACCCAGGGTCCCCACCCAAATCACCCCGGATAAAAAGACCCTGGTTGCAACTGGAGCCATGTGGGATCTCCTGCTTGGCCAGGACATGGAGGGTGCAATGGCTCAATGGGTGGCCTTTCTTTTTGCCCATCTTCAAGGAGGTTAATACCTCCAACCCTGCACCTGTGTGAGGCTGGGGGTCTCTTCTCCCACCCCACCCCACCCCATTCCGCTGCTTTCCTGGCTGGGGGCTGGAGGGTCCCCTCGCTCTGGCAAAACCCCAGGGGCCTCTTGGCAACAGAGTGAGGCTCCTGGAAGCAGCAACCCAGGAGAGGCAGCCGGTTGCCAGGATGGCGGCTGGCTTTGCCCCCTCCGATCTGATTCCCGGTGGTCCTGGGGGCCTTGGGAGGAGATCCCGGGGGTCCCTCTTGGAAGGAAGCCAGGGGGAAGGGGGAAAGGCTGGGGAGGGGCAGCCTTTCCTCCTTGGGGCTGCGAGAGAGGCCAGGGGTCCTGGCAAGGCTCTCTCCCCAGAGAAGGACCAAGAATGTCAGCCTTTTCTCCGTGTTTTTATGGGGGGGATTCAAGGATGGACTCTCCTGTCCCTCCAGCCGTCCCCTGAGGAGCAGGCCAGAAGCCCTCGATCCCCCATGGACAAGGGGAAGAGGCTGCCTTCAGAAGTGGGGGGGCTCTGTCCCTGGAGGTCTTCCAGGAAGGCCTGGACACTCGTTTGCATGGAATGGTCTGGGGTCTCCTGCTTGGGCAGGGGGTTGGAATAGATGACCCCCAAGGTCCCTTCTGGATCCATTCTGATGGGATCTTAAGGGCAGGAGCCTCTTTGTCAAAAAATGGCTCTGAGGACAACATGGAGTCCTCCACTTACAAACATCTGTTTGGTGACTGAAGTTACAACGGCACTGAGGAAAGTGACTTATGACCAGTCTTCACACTAACGACCATTCCAGCACCCCATGGTCACGTGACAAAAACTCAGGCGTGTATTTATGACACTTGCAGTACCTTGGGGTCATTGGGGTCACTTGAAGTCTTGCTTAATGACCGCATGATTTAACTAAACACTGCACTCATTTGCTTCACAACCGAGGCAAAAATGTTGGTAAAATGAGACAGAACTTACTTAGCAACAAAAATTGTGGTCATAAATGGAGGATTGCCTTTATTGCCTTATAGTTCCTTGAAATTTATCTCCAGAGACATTCAGGATCTCTTAGTCAGAATATTCACCTTTCTTTTCCCCACTTCTGCTCGCTTTCAGGGAGCCTGGAGTAAAGTCCTTGGTAGGATTTATTTCTGGGGCTTCCGGGGCTGGAAGTACCCCCAGAGGACTGAGGTGAACCCCCAGGTGAAGCCTTCAAGGGTTGCACTGCTGGGCTTCCCACCTTGGAGAGAAAGTGAGAGAGAGAGAGAGAGACCCTCTTTCCTCTGGTGGAGTTTGAGACGCCCCCAAACTCCTGCTTGCAACTATTCACACGGTGCAGCCACAATGAGCCCAATTTCATCAGGATGCAGCCTGACTCTCCCATTGGGCTTCTCCTCCTTCCACATCTTCTGGACTCTGGTCTCAACTAGCTCAAGCATTGGGGAAAAGAACCGGCTTTAATCAGGGGATGGAGAGAGGATGGTGGATCTCATGGAGAAGCTTCTTTCACAGGGCAGGAGCAGCTATGGGAAAGGGGCGCTAACTAGGTCTTATTGGATGAGAACATCTAAGCAAGAAGACCTGGAGACCTCTGCCTCCTCTGGCTTGGTGGGATGGCCAATGGCTCTCATGGAGATTGTCAAACAACATAGTTGGAGCTTGGCTCCCACACAAGCCATCTTACCACTTTTCCTATTCATTCTCTCATAGATACACTTTTAGCTGCTGTCAGTATGACTAAGGTATCAAATTCATTGGCAGTGGCTGAATAACAAATTCCTCTGAATGATTTTCAGAGTTCCCTTTAGCAAGATTTATTGAGATGAAGAGAGTTGCAAGGATTACAGTCATTCAAACATTTCCCATTGAAAAATGTAGACATGATTTCTTTGATTTCTGCACATTATCTAAGTTGAAATAATTAGTGTCTACTTTGAAATAAAATGAAATTTTACAATTCTTTAAATGTCACAGTGTTATGTCTTATGTTTTTACATTTGTTCTGGCTGTAAGCTGCTCCTTTGTGTTCAGCTCTGGCCTCAGAAGGATAATGTAGCACTTGGGGATGAAGATGCAGCCCACCAGACCAGCACTGGAGGCCAGGATGGAGAAGACCTGCACAGCCACCATGTGTTTCCCTTTGGTGCTCAGGTAGGTGGGCACAAAAGTCACCCAGACACTGCAGAAGACCAGCATGCTGAAGGTGATCAGCTTGGCTTCGTTGAAGGTCCCGGGCAGATTCCTTGCCAGGAAAGCCACCGTGAAGCAGATGGCAGCCAGGAAGCCCATGTAGCTGAGGGTGACGTAGAACATGACAACAGCCCCTTCATTGCATTGCAGGATGATCTCTCCAGGCTGGGAGTGGAGGTCAGAGTCAGGGAAGGGGGGAGAAACTCCCAGCCAGATGGAGCAGTTGAGCACTTGGACAGAAGAAGAAGAAAGGATGATGGAGTTGGCCAAGCTCTTTCCCAACCATCTCTTTGCTCGGTTTCCTGGTTTTGTGGCCAGGAAGGCCAGCACCACCATGATGGTTTTGGCCAAGAGAGAAGAAACAGCAACTGAGAAGATGATGCTGAAGACCGTTGTCGGAGAAGGCAGGTGGCTTTCCTTGGTTGACCAATGAAGAGAGAAGAAGACAAGAAGCAAAGCAGGAGGGAGACCAGGAGGATGTAGGAAAGGTCCCGGTTGTTGGCTTTGACTAGGGAGTTTCTCTGTATTTAATGAAGATGATTAAAACAAGGCTTGTGGTTAGGAAGAAGAGTAGGGCAAAAGAAACCAGGATGATGCCCAGAAGTTCTTCATAAGACAGGAAGGTTATAACTTTGGGGATACATTGGACTCTTTCTTTATTGGGGTATTTATCATCTGGACATTTGGTGCATTTTTCTGTATCTGAGAAAACAAAAACAAAAAAAAAACCCCGTATTTCTTTGTCCTTTGCATTTCAAGATACATTGTAAGTTCTTTGGGAACAAGTGATTATCAGGAGCATTTTCCAGGACGGATTTCTTCATATCTCCAGTGATAGAAAATAAGTGTAAATATTTTTTAAAAAATATAGCTACGGTATATTTTTGATAGGTTATGAAATTGAGGGAAGGTTTGGACTTGAAATATTTCCTTTGTAATGTTCAGAATATTGATAGGAACCTCCATTAGTAAGGGTAAATAATGAATCAATTAATCTTTCTAGAGAAACTTATCTGCCCGGTGGCAATTCTTGTCATACTTGCCTCAGAGGAGGCTGATGGATCAAGGGATTGCTCCAAACAATTTGGAATGGCCTTTGGAGCAGTGGTGATACGGGTGCAGCCAGAAACAGGCATAACTGTCCATGCCACCACATTGTGCATCTCGTATATCAGAAATACCTTTTCAGTGTTCCTCAAAGGGAACGCATGTAGACTGCACTGCAATCCTCCTTTCAGGAGGTGGACCTAAAACAATTCCTCGTGTTTCAAGGAACTCAGGTGTTCCTAGAGAAGTAAATGTGGAAGGAAGGACACATCCAAGCTAAAAAGAAGAAATATTTTCTCTGGCAGTAGTAAAGCTTGTCCAATCTGCCACAGCCACCTCTCTCTATCCAGCCCTTCCTTCACAGTCTTTTTGCTCTTCTGTTTAGATAAGAAATGGGGCATTTTGGAAATAAACCAGAAATCAGTTCAGCTTCAAAGTATTTTTTAATTCATACTTTCATGACAATGCTCTGGATGGATCCAGTTCCACCAGGCCTTCCTTTCCTCTGGTGTCACCCACCTTTCTGAGTGGAGAAGGTTCCCTCCGGACAAGGAATGCAGTCGTAGCAGCAAACTGGCTCTCCTTCTCGAGCCCTCTTGACAAATCCAGGATGACAACTTTCCACACATTCAGATTGAGGAAAGGACTGAGCAGAAAAGAAATAAGATTGCAAAGGAAATATGTGGAAAATGGAGGTAAAAATGGATATTAGACAAGTTACTAGCCTCTGGTCTTCACTTCAGTAAGCAAAATCTCTCACTATTTCCAAATGGTTAGAGATATAACTTCTGGAAGATTCTTCCGTTAGTTCCTCTCTTTTGCTTTTGGCATCTCACATTGCCAAAAAAAAAAAAGGACTTTATTAAATAGAAAAGTCTGGAGAGATGGAACCAGGGGTCAGATTCTACTGGTTCTGTCCAGTTCTATCGAACCAGTTGTTATGATTCTGCACAGTTCAGAGAACCAGCAAATTGCACACTAACTGGCCCCGCCCCTCTCTTCCCACCCCCCCTCCGCTCCCAGTCAGTCCTTATCGTGCATGCGTGGCATCGCCTGCAGCCTGCTTTTGCCCACTCGCCAGTCCAGCCATTGCTGCATGCCTTCCGCTGTGGCCCTGCCTGATCTCCCTGGGTGAGTGAGGCTCTGCAAGCTCTGGGGCCCAGTCACCTACCTGCCACTGCCGGTCACCTTTACCCCCCAACCCACTTGCCTTTTGCTGCCACCACCCGCCCCTCACCCCCAGCAGGTAAGGCCCAGTATCTGTGGTGAATCCAGGCGGGGGTGAGATGCAGACTGGTGGGGACCCGAGTTACATTTTCGCACAGCTCCAGGTGGCAGAGATAAACTGGATTCAAGCGGCTGCTTCTCTGCCGCCCAGAGCCACCCATTTCCCTATTGGAGGGAAGTAGCAAACTTTTCGCTGTGGCGGGAAAGACTCTCTTGCTTTCCCAGCAGCAGGAGAACATGAGCCTCTCCACATGTCCTCCGGTACAGTGAAATTTAGCTGGGATTCACTGCAGGTGCTGGGCCTTACCTTCTGGGGGTTAGGGGTCCAGGTGGCAGCAGCAAAAGGCAAGTGGGGGGGGGTAAAGGTGACCGGCAACCCGGTCGTACCCATGTCGGCAACAGGTGTCGTCATTTTGAAGTTGAGGGAGAATTTGGAGAAAGAGATGGAGAGTCCTGCAGTGGCCGGCACAGGAGCGCCATTGAGAAGCGGGGACGTGGCCTTCTGGTGGTCCAACCTACTGTTCAGGCTGGAGGCGAGCCACAGGAAGTCAGAGCAGTGAGGGAAAAGGGAACTGCCAGGGGGAGCTACCCTCTCCGTGCCGAATTGAGACCATTTGGGGTAGTCCTAGGAATTGGGTGAGTCGAGGCGCAGGTCCTTGCCTTCTTAGCTCAGGGAATGGCCTTTTCTGCAGGAGAAGGACTGCGGATGGGGAGGTCTACCTGAGTGACTCCTCCGCCGTCTTCACCAGATTATTTGGACACTTACAAGCAAGCACAGCTAAAGGCACTGCTGTCGCATGTCAGCCCAGGCCTCACCCCGTGGCTCTGTAAAGCCAACACCAAAGAAGTGGTCGATCAGGTAAACCTGTGGGGCAATGCTCACTCGGATCTCGGCCGCTCCAGGTCATCCGACCTCAAAGCCCTTTAGGAGATGCCGTTCCCAGGTTTCTACTTGCCTGTGCTTGGTCACCCCCTCTTCACACCTTGATGAAGCGGATGGCCCTGCCCCTCACCATCACCTCTCTCACCTGCCCTAAGAAGGTGAGTGTGATGGTGGGGATAGCAAAGAGGCCGGGTCCCTATCTTCCTGACTCTCTCTCCCACTCTGTGTGCTGTGTGTGTCTCCTGAAAGCGCAGCTGGCCAAGCCAGCAAGCTCTCCTTGGCACTCTTCACACTTCTTTCATTTCTTTTTGGAATCCAGACTGGCTGAACAATTGCCAGACCACTGTGGAAGCGTCCCTTCGGTGACCTCCTCCTCCCTCCTCCTCCTCCTCTCATAACCGGCGGTTGTGGCGTGGACGGGAGGGTGCATGCGCACGGGGAGATGCTCCTCAAGCAAATGCCAAAGCACAGCAAAACCTGGTATGGGGTGGGTGGCTGCTCACTTGAGGAGCGAGCGTCTCCCCACACAACTGCACCTTCCTGATCCATCCACAGCTTCTGGGTGCGAGAGGAGGAGGAAGAGGAGGAGGAGGAGGGTCCCCCGAATGGACGCTTCCACCGCAGTCTGGCAATCGTTGTTTAGCCAGTCTGGATTCAAAAAGAAGAAATGAAAGAAGTAGCGAAGAGCGCCAAGGAGAGCTTGCTGGCTTGGCCATGCCGCGGCTTTCAGGGAGACACACACACACACACATTCACAGATACACACACACACACAGAATGGGGGAGAGAGAGGGGAAGATAGGGACCCGGCCGCTTCGCTATCCCCCACCGTCACCCTTACCTTCTCACACTGCTCCATTTTGTGAACCACCTATGGTTTAGTATCTCCTTCAAACTGGTGAGAATCCCACAAGGGCTGGGGAATGTGTCACTAAGAGCTTCAGGTTTGTTTGCTCCTTGTGCCCAAACTAGCAAAGAAAAAAGGGAATTCTGTTGAGCAGGGCCTGAATTCAGATGAATTTGAATCCTGATTGGGTGGAGGTTCTTTTGGTCCCATTGGGAGAGAAGCTTCGTCCTGCTTGGGGAAAAGTGTCCCCTGAAAGGGCCAGTTCATAGTTCGGGAGGTTCTTAAAGAGACCCGACCTGGTCAGACTTATCCATGCCTCTCTTTTACACACACACACACACACACACACACACACAAAGGGGGGGAGGAGGGGAAGACAGGGAAAGAGGCAGAATGAGAGAGAGATACAGAGAGATACAGAGAGGGGGAAAGAGAGAGAAAGAGAGGGAAAGAGTGAAATAGAGGGAATGAGAGAAGAGGAAGAGAGAGACAAGAAAGGAAAGAGAAAGAAATAAAAGAGAGAAAGGAGGCAAAAGGAGATAAATGGATAGACAAAGAAAGGGAGAGATGGAAGGACAGGACAAAGAAAGAAAAAGAAAGAAAGAGATGGAGGGAGGATAAAGTGAATGAGATATATGGATGGATAGATAAATACATGGACGGAGGGAGGGAGACAGAGAGAGAAAAAAGGAGAGGAAGGAAGGACACAAACCCTGGTTTCAGAAGACTCTTTGAAGCAGCACAGCAATCTAGGGCTGGCCTGCAAGGGATCTCGGAGGTCATCTAGTCCAACCCACTGCTCCAGCAGGAGATCCTTACAGAATCAAAGAATAGCAGGGTCAGAAGGCTGTGTGTGTGTGTTGTGTGTTTGTTTATGGTTGTCAAAACTCCAAAACCAGGTCAAGGAGCTCTGGGGAGATCAGTCATAAATTAGAACAATTGCTAAGCAACTGGCCATTAAGCGAGGACCAATTGTATTTGGTTTGCCAGTCACATGGCCACCAGGCCATGCCCATCTGGTCACGTGACCCCCAAGCCACACCCACAAATTAAGCCACACCCACAGAACAGATTGTTACAAAATTTGAATCCCACCCCTGGATGGAACTGAGAAAAGATTTCAGCATTAAGTGATAACCAGCTGGTTCCTTCTCATGACCCCATTAACATGCATTTCTCCCCTCTTCTCACACCCTTAATTTTAAGGTGTGATATCAGAACAATCTTGATAATTTCAGGTGAACTGAAAGCCTTGGAGCTGCTTCCTAGGAGCAGAAGGCCCATTGCTCCATCCCAGGGAGGGTGAAAGGGAGGCATGGAGAGCTCTGGCCAGGTCCGGCCTCCTTAAGAGCCTCCCAGATTATGGAGCTGCCCCTTCAAGGGACACTTTTCCCCAAGCAGCACGAGCGGAAGCTTCTTTCCCCCAATGGGGCCAAAAGGACCTCCGTCCAATGATGATTCAATCCCATCCAATACAGTCCAAGGCTGGATTCAGGCCCCGGTCAGCAGAATTGCCGCCTTCGTTGCTATTCTGGGCACAAGGAGCAAACAACCAGAAGCTACTAGCGACACATTCCCCAGCCCTTGTGGGATTCTCACCCATTTGATGGTGACCCTTAATTGTACGTGGTCCACAAAATGGAACAATACTGATGCCTCCCAAGCAGCCTAAGGGAAAAAAATCTGGTTTCTCCTGCCCAGATTCAATTCTCAGTGAAGGTCAACCACCTTTGGGGAATAGCATCAGCCCTCTTGAAATGGGACCTCAGGCTTTGGAAAATGGAGAGAAGACAACAAACTTTCTCCTACCTTGTTGAGCAACTTTAGCCGTGAAAGAACATCTTTGTCGATATAAAGTCTGTCTTACAAAATACGCCACAGTCTCTTCCCTGGGATGATCCCTGGGAAGAACGAAGAAGCCCGAAATGAACAGATCTGCTGCTACCTCTCTATTTGGGTCCATGTAGAGTTCCTGGTTTGAAATATTGACAAACTCATTCTTCTCCAGGAAAGGATGGAACTAGAATGGGAACATGCAGCAATTTTAAGAATGGGGGATGAGTTAGTGCACTTTCTGAACTCAAACAAGGTCTCAAAGATCTGGAAATCCAACAAGATGGGGCTGCTCTTCCCAAGAATGTTTATTTGAGCAGCCTTTAGAGCAACGAGATATTTATATCGAATAACCCTGCCAAAAGTCCAAAGGGAATTAATCTCCCAGAGCCCTTTCAGGGGCTGATACAAAGAAAGAGCGCCTGAGCTGAGCCTGGGGCCCTGAGGACAAGGGGCCACTTGAACTGCAGCTCACGCAGAGGTGGTATTCAACCGGTTCTCACCAGCTCGGACGAACCGGTGGTCACCCCTGGTTGGCCACACCCTGAACCGGGTCGCCCGCTTGTCCCAGTCGCTCTCCGAGCTTTCCCTACCACGTGGTGGCTATGGCGCATGTCGGGTAGATGTCCCAGGGCTGTTGCACATGCACACTGTTTTTATCGCGTTACTCATGCAGTGCGCATGTGCAGCAGCCCTGGGACATCCGCCTGCCTGCCCTCCCTCCCGGAGCACGTTTTCTTCCTTCTTCCGGTGGATGCCCCAGGTAGGTGGGCAGATGTCCTGGGGCTTCTCGCCTCCTTGTTGCGATATGCCTGCAGGAGCCCCTCAGGCCAGCTGAGCCGACAGATAAATACATGGAAGGAGGGAGAGAGAAAGAAGGAGAGGAAGGAAGGACACAAACCCTGGCTTCAGAAGACTCTTTAAAGCAGCACAGCAATCTAGGGCTGGCATGCAACGAATCTCGGAGGTCATCTAATCCAACCCCTGCTCCAGCAGGAGAACCTTACAGAATCAAAGAATACCAGGGTTAGAAAGCTCTGTGTGTGTTTGTGTGTGTGTGTGTGTGTGTGTGTGTGTGTGTGTGTGTCTGAGTGTGTGAGTATTTTTGTGTGCATCTGTGTTTGTGTGTTTGTGTTTATGATTTTCAAAACTCCAAAACAGGACAAGTAGCTCTGGGAGATCAGTCATAAATTAGAACACTTGTTAAACAACCGGCCATTAAGCAAGGACCAATTGTATTTGGTTAGCCAGTCACATGGCCACAAAGCCAAGCCCACTCAGTCACATGGCCACAAAGCCACGCCCATCTGGTCACATGACCAGCAAGCCACACCCACAAATTCAAGCCATGCCCACAGAACCAGTAGTAAAAAAATTGAATCCCACCAGTGAGTTCACAGCCTGCTATGCGGCATCTCCTATCAGGACTCAGGGATTCACTTTGTGACGACTCTCCTAATAAAATATCCGGGAAATACGGAACTGTTTTACGTGCAAGTGCAGTTATCAGATCAGTAAGAAGGAGTTTCTCTGAATGGGGCCAAATTCTGTTCTGCTGTAATGCAAAATGATGTATTTATTTATTTAGGACATTTATATTGCCACATATTCGCACATGACTCAGCATTAGGCAGACTCTAACTGCCCCTTGACTGTTGTTTATTTTTATTTTTCTCCATTATTATTATTATTAATTGTAATGCTGGTCTCTGACTGTACTAAAAGTGGACTGGATGAAGGAGGAAGCTGTGTTGGAGACATTTGCCATCTTGAGTTATGTGTAAATAAATATATTTTTATGAAAACAATCTCAAAATCGTACTTGACTGCAACCTGAAACTGAGTCTTGAGAGAAGACAAGGAGGAGATTATGGGAGCAGCTTCTCCAACTTAGAAAATCTCTCAGTTGGACAAGGGAGGATTCAACACTCTTCCAAGGACTGAAAGAGGTGTTGGGAGTAGTTAAAACCCTCCCCTCTCCTAGGAAAATGAAATATTTTAGGATATACTAAAAAGGCAGAATATATTTCCCTAAAAAGAAAAGTAGAAACTCAGAGAGGCTGAAACTCCGCCCCTCCCACCTTTGCTAATGGACCATTACTCTGGCCTAGGCCAGTCTATATTTTACATAACAAAGATCTACTCTAGGTAAAGCTATATAGAAATTGCCCAAAGCCCTTTCATTACATCACCATCCAGCCAGGCTCAACCAAGCCTGGGACTCAGGACAGCCTATAGAGTTGCCCCTACATGGCCCCATGGGAGCCTGACAACCGATCAGAATACAAGCTCAAATTCAAATCCCAACAGAGGGCATCAAACAATTGCACTCTCAGCATCTCAGCCCTTCTTTCCTCAACCAAGGCATGTGCTCCTGTCCACCATTAAAGCATGTTTCCAAGCAGTCACCATGTTTCCAGCGTCTTTCTTCCCTGCCTGGAACTGAACCCAGAAGGAGATTTCTTCTAACAGAGGCTAGACAGAAACTTCAGATCTGCTCCCTGTTATTCCGGAGCGTCAGACAGGAGCAATTAGATGGTGCAAATCTCTTGACCTTTTGCAGCACAAGAAGGTTGAGATGTTCCCCCCTTCTCCTTTGGGTTCCTTCTCCAAAGGATCTCAGATTAATGGATCCCTATCGGGACCCCCATACCTGCCATGGCTGCAGCCTCGGAGCCCCCAACCTCTTTTCTCCCTCCTTCCTTCCCCTCCTCGATCTGGAGGAATACGCGGCATTCATGGCCTGGGCCAGAATCTTCATGATACTGTAGCGAAGACGGTCATTTATGATCCGTTTCCTGTTCCTTTTCTCCTGGGTCTCCAGTGGGGCTTTCTGGGTGCATCTTTGCGGCCTTTGACAGAAAAGATGTGCTTGGAAAGGGAACAGCGAAAATAATGATCTTGAAACGGATCTTCCACAAAGAAATGGGGTTCAAAGGCAGCATCTCTTGGCCTTTTTTTTTATCAGATAACCAAAATTCAAAATACTATGGATGTATTTGAGAGGTATGTGCTTCTTTATTGTATACACTGCAAAACTTGTGAGGATCCAGACTTTCCTTCAATGGATCCTGGCAAATGCATAAGTGCTTCATGGAAAGGAATAATTCTGTCCCCAATGGAAATAAATTCTATGAAGTGGACAAAGACGTTGATTTGTCTCCATTTAAAGAGGGCCTCCTGAGGGGTGCTGTATGTCCAGTTGTTGTGAATTGTTCTGATATAACCACACAAATTCCACTCCTGACAAGCATCGGAGGGAAAGTCCTCATGAAATTTTCTCCATTTTCTGTGTCTGAAGCAAAGAGGCCAATCAGGGTCCATCTGAAATGGAGGAGCAGCTGGACAATTGCTGGGTATTGGAATCCTTCTTTGGGGAGCATCTGGTGGAAAAAAAAGGGAATCTCCTTTTATCACTCAGAGCCTCTGAAGGAATTAGAGCAGTGATCTGAAAAAGTAATGAAGAATGCTGTGTTATAATGTGGTCCAGATCAACTCCAAAATAATACTTATTTACAAACCCAATTTTGTTTTGATGAATATATAAGAATAGTTTGTTCCTTAGTCATGGTTTAAAATATTTAAGACAGAATATTAACAAGATTGTCTATAAAAATGGAACGCAAAATCATATTAAACAAAAAAACAATAAAAATGCAATGTAAATTTTTGTGTCACCCATACAATTCCAACAATTAGATTCAAATTTGCAGATGTTAGATAAAATGTCTGGATCTAAGATATAGGGCTGTATTATATGCTATTTTTGAGTACTAAAACCTCTTTCTCAGCTTCTATATCCCAAATTCTTTGTGAAGCAATTTTTCAGCTTCTTCTCTAGATGTACAAGAGACTAAGAGACCACAACTGCTAACACAAATTGACAGTTGTACAATCCAATAAGTGTTTAATTGAAATTTTGTCTTTTTTGGGACCATGTCTGTTTCATCACTTTAATTTTAACCCAATAATTATATACCCTGAATTTATACAAAGCAGAAATTGTGTAAATTAACAATTATCTATGAGGGCAGGAGCTGAACTCCTTTTATCCATCCCAAAGATACTCTTCTTGGTCTGAATATTTTTTATACATAGACAGGACTATTGCCAACTTGATTCCGATTTGATAAGGCAGATATTATTGATATGTGAAAATGAATACGGTAATGGAGGACCTCAAAACCTGGATAGTTTTTCAATAGTAGAATATTCAGTAGAATATCCTCTAGGGACCTTATGGCTCTTCAGGCCTTTAATGGTGAACTTGAAGATGAACATAATAGGCTAAGACATAGTTGTTATGTTCCCTAATATTCTGAAAAACAGCTCTTGAATTCTATGAAGATATTGGATATGTTGTTCATCCCCACCATCCCACTCACCTTAGATAGACAAAAACACACACAAACCTGTGGGACTTTGTAGGTGCCTACAAACGTTGACATCTGGATGGAGATGGCCCTGACAGCTACATCAATCAGAGCCAGGAGGTTCTCCTTCCTCCCACAGCCGTAGTTGGGGACATTGGATTCTCCAGTGGAAAGAATGTCCAGCAAGACATCAGAAGTGCGTAAAGTGCTCATATAGTTGTCATGGATGTTGTAACCAAGTGTGAGATTGTGCAGGAGCTGTGAATTCTTGCTGACCATTTGAATAGCAAAAATTGATTCTAGGATATTTGTTAGAGCAGAACTCTTCCTATTGAAAAACAATATTCATGTTATTATATTCAATAGCAACAACAAATGTTTTTAAAATATATCATCCTTCACAAACCTACTAAGCCTTAGGCCAACATTGATCCAAATCGAATGATCAATTATGCAAATGAGAGAGGCAACTACAATTGTTTCAGTCACTACTTAAACAAAGCTCATTATTCAAGTGATGAACTCAGGAATGAACTGAGAAAGGAAAATCACCTGGATTTCATTCAGGTTTTTAAAAACTCCATCATTTGGATTTTACTCTCTTCTACAAAGTAAGGCAAAAAGGGAAGCCATGGAAATCAAAATCATTCAGGAAATTAGACAGGTGCTGAGGTACAAAAGTGAAATAAGAAGAAAAGGAGAGTGTTAGAATTGCACATGGAGGGAGTGCAACTCCATCACCCTGCATGACTTACGAAGTAGGAGGTAGAGGAGGGCGGTTGAAAGGCCACATTATAGGTGACACATTTATTTCAGTTGTGACCACACCAATGAGATGGTCTCCAGGCCTGTAAAAGCTCCATGGATTGTAGCCATCCTGGTGCTCCAAACTCAATGGGCATTTCCTTCTCAGCTTCCCACAGACTGATGGGGACACCACCAGCAGCAGAAGCAGAAGCAGGAGGTCCATCATTCATGGCATTAATCAATCCACTTCCTGTTTCTAACAGAAACAACAGCAATCGTTGGAAAAATGCAAAGACTCTGAGAAGTGCCAGTGGCTTTCCTGATTTAAACAGAGAACTACTCAGTTTCATCTGCAAAGGAGAGAAAGGTGCAATCAAGAACAGAGCCTGTACCTGTCCCAAAACATGGTCCCAGAGAGCTTCACCCAAGGAATTTATTCTTTTCTGATAGAAGATCCTTTTCATGTGGCTTCAATCTGATGTCTACATCGAAGTCTAAAACTGGAGATATAGCATCACAGGTCTCAAAGGCCCAGATGGTCATAATTACAGTGAGAAGCAACTTCTCCTCTTGGGATCCTGAACTTTTTCTGGGCTCCATCTGCAGAGGAGAGACTGGAATAAACCATGTTAGTAAAAATTACAGATATACCCCTGGGGTCACTGTTTTGTTGTGGTTGTGGTCCTTCCTTCCAGTCAGGGCAAGTCCAGAAAGT
>NW_028263154.1:56744-109738 GCF_049901735.1 Notechis scutatus
GACTTAACATCTGCAGTGATTCGCTTAGCAAACAGGGCCAGAAATGTCATAAAGTGGATCAAAACTCACTTAACAACCATCTCCCTCAACAACACGAGTGTTGGGCTCCATGGCGAGGACTTCCTGCCTTGTCTATCTGGAGGTCTCAGGGCTGCCTTTTGAGGCTGCCTCAAGGGCTTCTCCAGGCTGCCTTGCGTTGGGCGCCCACATCTCTTCTTGCCAGGCCCCCAAGAAAAGGGTTGGGGGCTGCCTGGAGGCCCCAGGTCTTCTGGTTGTGGGGATGCGGCACTTATAATGGGCTCTGAGGCCCCTTCGGCCTCCCCACCTCCAGCTGGGAGAGGAGAGAGGCTCCCACCCAGGCAGCCCAGGGGGAAGGGGAGCTCCAGAGCCAGAGAGGGAGGCAGAACTGGCCAGGCTTCTCCCCAGCCGCCTCCTCGGGTGGTTTCCTGGCTGTGTGGCTGGGAAGGCCGCCCCCCATGGTTGTCCAGCCCTCCTTAGGGATCCCCAGGTGGGATGAACCCTCCACCTTCCCAGGGAGGCCATTCCATGCCTGCAGGTCTCTCCAGGTCCTGGCTGGTCTTTTCCCCCTCTTGGAGATCCCTGGAGAACTGGGCTCATGGCAGGCGATTCAAGGAGGGAAGAGCTCAGTCTTGGATTCAGGAAGTGCCACTCAGAAAGTGTCACCTTAGATATTCCCACCAGGTTGCTTTCTTGGGGTGGGTGGATGCTTTCCAGGTGACAAAGGTCTAATGGAGGAATGCCAGTCATCTTCATTGGCAAGTGTGGGATGAAGGGCAATAGGCACCAGCGGTTCTGATCAAGCTGGCTAACAAGATGCCCCCGAGGAGGTTTCCTCCACTGGAACGACCCCCTCAACTCCTGAATTTGGCCACCCGGTTCTGCTCTGGACATTGGATCCCTCCCCACTTTTAAGCAATGGCTTTGATGAGAGGAGGGAGGGGAGGAATCTTAGAATTTAAGAGGGATTTCTAATACCAGAGAAGACAGAAGGGGCCATTCAGGCCTTGGATTTTGGGTGCGTCCATGAGGCTGCCTGCGTCAAAAGGGATTAAAATGAGGATTTTTTGAAATTGTCCACCTGGAAATGGACTGAAACGAGTCTTGCAGGACTGATCTGTCCCCTTTTGAAAGAAACCTCTCAAGGGGGAAAGGGGCCATGAGAGCAGGAGGGCCAGAGTCTGAAATTATGCAGAGACAATCAAGGCCTAAATCTTAGGCCAAGCCAGGAATTCTCCACATTCAGGGCTTCCTGGCTCAGGACAGGACATAATTCTGCATTATTCCTTGTATTTTTCCATTCACTGGAGTGGTTTCCAAGGCGGCAGCTGGAAAACTCCTGGGGAGCCAAGAGGGAGGAAGAAATAAATCCCCAGACTTTCCCTTCATCATAGGAAGGAAGAGGCTCCTCTGCAGGGCTGGGAATGAGCCCGTCAACAAGGACTCGGCTCCAAGTTTCAGAGCTCCAGATTTGGACATTCATCTGTGGGAAGCAAATATGCTTTTCTTGCTGAAAGGAAACAAGGCTGAGATGTGGTGATGAAAGAAGGAGCAATCCTGGCTAGTTGATGCCCAGGTTTCCTGCCCTCCTGAAAGGGCTCCCTGAAGATGGAGACCCTCAGTGGGCTCAGGGCCCCTTCCCAGAGCCAACCCTCCCCGGGTCTCAGGCTGGGTCTACGCTTTTCTGGGGAGCATTGGACTTTTTTGGGAGTCAACACCCCCTGAAATGGTGGAGGCAAGAGGGGTGGCCCAAGGCAGCAGCTACATCAGACCGAAACAATCCCCAAAATTGGTCACCAGGAAGTTGCAGCCTGGGAATGAAAACCAACCTGATAGCAACCTGTCCGTCCATGAAGGTCCTGCAGTGAATATGAGAGACAACCTTCCTTCCTCCTTGTCCACCCAGGGTCCCCACCCAAATCACCCTGGATAAAAAGACCCTGGTTGCAACTGGAGCCATGTGGGATCTCCTGCTTGGCCAGGACACAGAGGGTGCAATGGCTCAATGGGTGGCCTTTCTTTTGCCCATCTTCAAGGAGGTTAATACCTCCAACCCTGCACCTGTGTGAGGCTGGAAGGGAGTCTCCTCTCTCCTCCCCACCCCACCCCATTCCCTGCTTTCCTGCCTGGGGGCTAAAGGATCCCCTCGCTCTGGCAAAACCTCCAGGGGCCTCAGGCAACAGAGCGAGGCTCCCTGGAAGCAGCAACCCAGGAGAGGCAGCCGGTTTCCAGGATGGCGGCTGGCTTTGCCCCTCCAATCTGATTCCCGGTGGTCCTGGGGGCCTTAGGAGGAGATCCCGGGGTCCCTCTTGGAAGGAAGCCAGGGGAAAGGGGAAAGGCTGGGGAGGGGCAGCCTTTCCTCCTCGGGACTGCGAGAAAGGCCGGGGTCCTGGCAAGGCTCTCTCCCCAGAGGAGGAGGACCAAGAATGTCAGCCTTTTCTCTGTGTTTTTATGGGGGGTGCAAGGATGAAGTCGAGGCCTCTCCTGTCCCTCCAGCTGCCCCCTGAGGAGCAGGCCGGAAGCCCTCCACCCTCATGGACCAGAGGAAGAGGCTGCCTTCAGAAGTGGGGGAGGGCTCTGTCCGTGGAGGTCTTTTCCACTCCTTTGCATGGAATGGTCTGGGGTCTCCTGCTTGGGCAGGGGGTTGAACTAGATGACCCCCAAGGTCCTTTCTGGCTCCATTCTGATGGGATCTTAAGGGCAGGAGCCTCTTTGTCAAAAATGGCTCTGAGGATAACATGGAGTCCTCCACTTACAAACATCTGTTTGGTGACTGAAGTTACAACAGCACTGAGGAAAGTGACTTGTGACCAGTCTTCACACTAACGACCATTGCAGCACCCCATGGTCACGTGACAAAAACTCAGGTGTGTATTTATGACACTTGCAGTACCTTGGGGTCATTGGGGTCGCTGGAAGACTTGCTTAACGACCGCATGATTTAACTAAACACCACACTCATTTGCTTCACAACCGAGGCAAAAAGTTGGTAAAATGAGACAGAACTTACTTAGCAACAAAAATTGTGGTCATAAGTGGAGGATTGCCTTTATTGCCTTATAGTTCCTTGAAATTTATCTCCAGAGATGTTCAGGATCTCTTAGTCAGAATATTCACCTTTCCTTTCCCCACTTCTGCTCGCTTCCAGGGATCCTGGAGCAAAGTCCTTAGTAGGACTTATTTCTGGGGCTTCCGGGCTGGAAGCACCCCAGAGGACTGAGGTGAACCCCAGGTGAAGCCTTCAAGGGTTGCACTGCTGGGCTTCCCACCTTGGAGAGAAGAGAGAGAGAGAGAGAGAGAGAGAGAGAGAGACCCTTTTTCCTCTGGTGGAGTTTGAGACGCCCCAAACTCCTGCTTGCAACTATTCACACGGTGCAGCCACAATGAGCCCAATTTCATCAGGATGCAGCCTGACTCTCCCATGGGGCTTCTCCTCCTTCTGGATCTTATGAACTCCGGTCTAAACTAGCTCAAGCCGGGAAAAGTCGGGAAAAGAACCGACTTTAATCAGGGGATGGAGAGAGGATGGTGGATCTCATGGACAAGCTTCTTTCACAGGGCAGGAGCAGCTATGGGAAAGGGGTGCTAACTAGGTCTCCTTGGATGAGAACATCTAAGCAAGAGGACCTGGAGGCCTCCGCCTTCTCTGGCTTGATGGGATGGCCAATTGCTCTCATGGAGATTGTCAAACAACATAGTTGGAGCTTGGTTCCCACACCAGCCATCTTACCACTTTTCCTATTCATTCTCTCATAGATACACTATTAGCTGCTCTCAGTATGAATAAGGTGTCAAATTCATTGGCAGTGGCTGAATAACAAATTCCTCTGAATGATTTTCAGAGTTCCCTTTAGCAAGAATTATTGAGATGAAGAGAGTTGCAAGGATTACAGTCATTGAAACATTTCCCATTGAAAAATGTAGGCATGATTTTTTTTATTCCTGCACACTATCTAAGTTGAAACAATTAGTGTCTACTTTGAGATAAAAGGAAATTTTACAATTCTTAAAATGTCATGGTGTTATGGTTTTACAATTGTTCTGGCTGTGAGATGCTCCTTTGTGTTCAGCTGTGGCCTCAGAAGGATAATGTAGCACTTGGGAATGAAGATGCAGCCCACCAAACCAGCACTGGAGGCCAGGATGGAGAAGACCTGCACAGCCACCATGTGTTTCCCTTTGGTGCTCAGGTAGGTGGGCACAAAAGTCACCCAGACACTGCAGAAGACCAGCATGCTGAAGGTGATCAGCTTGGCTTCATTGAAGGCCCGGAAGATTCCTGGCGAGGAAAGCCACCGTGAAGCAGACGGCAGCCAGGAAGCCCATGTAGCTGAGGGTGACGTAGAACATGACAACGGCCCCTTGGTTGCATTGCAGGATGATCTCTCCAGGCTGGGAGAGGAGGTCAGAGTCAGGGAAGGGGGAGAAATTCCCAGCCAGATGGAGCAGATGATAACTTGGACACCAGAAGAAGACAGGATGATGGAGTTGGCCAAACTCTTCCCCAACCATCTCTTTGCTCGGTTTCCTGGTTTGTGGCCAGGAAAACCAGCACCACCATGATGGTTTTGGCCAAGAGAGAAGAAACGGCAACTGAGAAGATGATGCTGAAGACCGTTTGTCGGAGAAGGCAGGTGGCTTTCCTTGGTTGACCAATGAAGAGAGAAGAAGACAAGAAGCAAAGCAGGAGGGAGACCAAGAGGATGTAGGAGAGGTCCCGGTTGTTGGCTTTGACAAGGGGAGTTTCTCGGTATTTAATGAAGATGATTAAAACAAGCCCTGTGGTTAGGAACAAGAATAGGGCAAAAGAAACCAGGATGATGCCCAGAAGTTCTTCATAAGACAGGAAGGTTATAACTTTGGGGATACATTGGACTTTTTTTTATTTGGGAATTTATCATCCGGACATTTGGTGCATTTTTCTGTATCTGAGAAGAAAAAAACCAACCCCATATTTCTTTGTCCTTTGCATTTCAAGATATATTGTACATTCTTTGGGAATAAGTGATTATCAGGAGCATTTTCCAGGATGGATTTTGTAATATTTCCAGAGACAAAAGATATAGCTACAGTATATTTTTGATAGGCTATGAAATTGAGGAAGCTTTGGACTTGAAAGATTTCCTTTGTAATGTTCAGAATATTGATAGGAACCTCCATTACTAAAGGAAAATAATGAATCAATTAATCTTTCTAGAGAAACTTACGTGCAAGATGGCAATTCTTGTCATACTTGCCTCAGAGGTGGCTGGCAGATCAAGTGACTGTTGCAAATAATTTGGAATGGCCATTGGAGCAGTGGTGATACGGGTGCAGACACATACAGGGATCACTATCCATGCCACCACATTGTGCATCTCATATAGGAGAAATACCTTTTCACTGTTCCTCAAAGGGAACCCGTGTAGACCATTCCTCGTGTTTCAAGGAACTCAGGTGTTCCTAGAGAAGTAAATGTGGAAGGAAGGACACATCCAACCTAAAGAGAAGAAATATTTTCTCTGGCAGTAGTAAAGCTTGTCCAATCTGCCACAGCCACCTCTCTCTATCCAGCCCTTCCTTCGCAGTCTTTTTGCTCTTCCGTTTAGATAAGAAATGAGGCATTTCGGAAATAAACCAGAAACCAATTCAGCTTCAAAGTATGTTTTAATTCACACTTTCATGACAATGCTCTGGATGGATCTGGTTCCACCAGGCCTCCCATTTTCCTCTGGTGTCACCCACCTTTCTGAGTGGAGAAGGTCCCCTCTGGACAAGGAACGCAGTCGTAACAGCAAACTGGCTCTCCTTCTCGAGCCCTCTTGACAAATCCAGGACGACAACTTTCCACACATTCAGATTGAGGAAAGGACTGAGCAGAAAAAAATAGGATTGCCAAAGGAAATGTGTTAGGAGACTCCGTCCATGGAAAATGGAGGTAAAAATGGATATAAGACAAGATATTAGATATTAGCCTCTGGTCTTCACTTAAGTAAATACAAAATCTCTCACTAATTACAAATGGTGGGAGGTATAACTTCTGGAAGATTTTTCCTTTAGTTCCTCTCTTTTGCTTTTGGCATCTCACATTGCCAAAAAACCAGGACTTTATTAAATAGAAAAGTCTGGAGAGATGGAACCAGTCTTGGGATTGTACTAGTTCTGTCCAGTTCTATAGAACCAGTTGTTATGATTCTGCGCAGTTCGAGAACGCAAATCGCACCACTAACTGGCCCCGCCCCTCTTTGCCCGCCCCCTCCCTCCGCTCCAAGTCAGTCCTTATCATGCATGTGCGGCATCGCCTGCAGCCTGCTTTTGCCCACTCACCAGTCCAGCCATTGCTGCATGCCTTCCACTGTGGCCCTGCCTGATCTCCCTGGGTGAGTGAGGCTCTGCAAGCTCTGAGGCCCAGTCGCCTACCAGCCACTGCCGGTCACCTTTACCCCCAACCCCACTTGCCTTTTGCTGCCACTGCCCGCCGCCCTCACCCACAGTAGGTAAGGCCCAGTATCTGCGGTGAATCCAGGCGGGGGCGAGATGCAGACTGGTGGGGACCCGAGCTACATTTCGCTGTACTGGAAAACATGTGGAGAGGCTCGTGTTCTCCTACTGCTGGGAGAGCAAGAGAGTCTTTCCCGGCACAGCTTCGGGCGGCAGAGAGAAACAGGATTCAAGCTGGCTACTTCTCTGCTGCCAAGAGCCACCCATTTCCCTATTGGAGGGGAAGTTGCAAACTTTTCGCTTTGCGGGAAAGACTCTCTTGCTTTCCCAGCAGAAGGAGAACATGAGCCTCTCCACATGTCCTCCGGTACAGTGAAATTTAGCTGGGATTCACCGCAGGTGCTGGGCCTTACCTGCTGGGGGTTAGAGGTCCAGATGGCAGCGGCAAAAGGCGAGTGGGGTGGGGGATAAAGGTGACCGGCAGCCCGGTCGTACCCATGTCGGCAACAGGTGTCGTCATTTCGAAGTTGAGGGAGAATTTGGGGAAAGAGATGGAGAGTCCTGCAGTGGCCGGCACAGGAGCGCCGTTGAGAAGCAGGGAAGTGGCCTTCTGGTGGTCTGACCTGGTGTTCAGGCTGGAGGCGAGCCACAGGAAGTCAGAGCACTGAGGGAAAGGGGAACTGCCAGGGGTGGCTACCCTCTCCGTGCCGAATTGGGACCATTTGGGGTAGTCCTAGGAATTGGGTGAGTCGAGCCTCCACCGTCTTCACCAGATTATTTGGACACATACTTTCTTTTGGAATCCAGACTGGCTGAACAATTGCCAGTCCGCAGTGGAAGCGTCCCTTCGGGTGACCCTCCTCCTCTCTCTCCTGGGGAGGGTGCATGCGCACGGGAGATGCTCCTCAAGCAAATGCCAAAGCACAGCAAAACCTGGTATGGGGCGGGTGGCTGCTTAGTTGAGGAGCGAGCATCTCCCACACAACTGCACCCTCCTGATCCATCCATAGCTGCCGGGTGCGAGAGGAGGAAAAAGAGGAGGAGGAGGAGGGTCGCCCGAATGGATGCTTCCACCGCGGTCTGGCAATCGTTGTTCAGCCAGTCTGGATTCGAAAAAGAAGAAATGAAAGAAGTAGCCAAGAGCGCCAAGGAGAGCTTGCTGGCTTGGCCCAGCCACAGCTTTGAGGGAGACACACACACACACACAGAGTGGGGAGAGAGAGGGGAAGATAGGGACCCGGCCGCTTTGCTATCCCCCACCGTTAACCTTTACCTTCTCTAACTGCTCCATTTTGCGAACCACCTATGGCTGGGGAATGTGTCACAAAGAGCTTCAGGTTTGTTTGCTCCTTGTGCCCAAACTACCAAAGAAAAAGGGAATTCTGTTGACCAGGGCCTGAATTCAGATGAATTTGAATCATGATTGGGTGGAGGTCCTTTTGGTCCCTTTGGGAGAGAAGCTTCGTCCTGCTTGGGGAAAAGTGTCCCCTGAAAGGGCCGCTTCATAGTTGGGGAGGTTCTTAAAGAGACCAGACCTGGTCAGACTTATCCATGCCTCTCTTTTACACACACACACACACACACATACACACACACACACACAAACACAGAGTGGAGGGGGGGGGAGTTAGAGAAATATATACATACAGAGAGGGGGAAAGAGAGAAAAAGAGAGGGAAAGAGTGAAATAGAGGGAATGAGAGAAGAGGAAGAGAGAGAGAAGAAAGAAGAGAGAAAGAGAAAGAAAAGAGAGAAAGGAAGCAAAAGGAAGGAAAGGGATAGACAAAGAAAGGGAGAGATGGAAGGAAGGGACAATGAAAGAAAAAGAGGAAGAGATGGAGGGAGGAGAAAGTGAATGAGATATATGAATGGGTAGATAAATACATGGAAGGAGGGAGGGAGGGAGATAGAAAAGAAAGGAGAGGAAAGAGGGACACAAACCCTGGCTTCAGAAGACTCTTTGAAGCAACACAAAAATCTAGGGCTGGCCTGCAAGGGGTCTCGGAGGTCATCTAGTCCAACCGACTGCTCCAGCAGGAGATCCTTACAGAATCAAAGAATAGCAGGATGAGAAGGCTGTGTGCGTGTGTGTGTTTGTGTGTTTGTGTTTATGGTTGTCAAAACTCCAAAACCAGGTCAAGGAGCTCTGGGGAGATCGGTCATAAATTAGAACACTTGCTAAACAACTGTCCATTAAGCGAGGATCAATTGTATTTGGTTTGCCAGTCACATGGCCACATGGCCATGCCCATCTGGTCACGTGACCACCCAGCCACGCCCACAAATTAAGCTACTTAATTGTACGAGGCCCACAAAATGGAACAATACCGATGCCTCCCAATTAGCCTAAGGGAAAAATCCGGTTTCTCCTGCCCAGATTCAATTCTCGGTGAAGGTCAACCACCTTTGGGGAATAGCATCAGCCCTCTTCAAATGGGACCTCAGGCTTTTTGGAAAATGGAGAGAAGACACCAAACTTTCTCCTACCTTGTTGAGCAACTTTAGCCATGAAAGAACATTTTTCTGATAGAAAGTCTCTGTCTTTCAAAATACGCCAGAGTCTCTCTCCTGGGATCACCCCTGGGAAGAACGAAGAAGCCCCCAATGCCCAAATCTGCTGCTACCTCTCCATTTGGGTCCATGTAGAGTTTACGGTCCGAAATATTGACAAACTCATTCTTCTCCAGGAAAGGATGGAACTAGAATGGGAACATGCAGCAATTTTAAAAGCAGAAAACTTTGTTTCTTATCCCAGGCGCTTTTTCAATATTTAATCTTTCTTCTGTAGTTGTCTAATTTACAGACATGCTTCATAAGGAAAATGGGTGTTACCACTATCTTACAAGTGAAGGGAAAAAGTTCACAAAAATTTGTCGATCATATTTTGACAATATAGATTTTGACAAAATATAGTTGAACAACAGAAAAAAGGAGATTTATGAACTCCCTGAAAGCAACAGGTTGGTTATCAGAAACACGGATTTGTCAAGAAGAAAATTGTCAGGGTAATCCTCTCCCAGGAAGCCCAGACAGGAAACCTGAGCTAGGCCCACTTTGCTGTAATGCTGCACTGACAGGATTTGGGGAGCCAGAAAGTACAAATCTCCCACCGACCCTTTTTTATGCAGCTGTAGGTGTCCTCCTCTTATCTGCTTCTTCCCCAGGCAGAATCTGTCCTCCATCCCCCAAAAGTCATTCCCTCCTATCACTGCCCTTTCTAAATGGATTGTGGGAAAGGGGGATATAATTTATGTGCTCTATGCAAGTCATCCTCACATATTATTTCATTTCCCAAATACATTATGGAAATACTGCTGATATAACTCCATCTCAGGAAAGAGTAACAAACAATTTTGTGATGTGACCAGAAACCCAGTTAAGTGAGGGGTGGATGGTATCATAATTAAGTGGATAAAAACTAGTTTAAAAATGGTACTCAAATAATCTTTAGTTTTTTTAATCTTTGTCATGAAAGTGGGAAGATACAACATTTTGTCCTTAAGTCATCAATTTTTCTCTGTTGTCATTTATATAATAGGGTTGATAAATCGCTATTATACAAGATTTATAACAATTCTCAGGCAAATATACGTTTATGTTATTTAAACATTACCAACTTTCCAGAAAAATATTTATGATTTCCTCCTAGAAACAACTGGGTGACTAAAAAGCAGTAGAAAAGTATCTGGATTTTAGGATTTGATAAATTATAGTATCTCATATAAGAACATTAATGATGCACTGGATGAAGGATTGTGCCAAGCTTGATAAGTATGTAAGAGACCCAGTTTGCTCTACTGGTTAAGCCCCTGAAGTAGAAAGCAAGAGGATGTGAGTTCAAGATCCTCCTTGGTCATGAAGCAGGCTGGGGGATTGGGGGCCAGTCTCTCAGCCCAACTCAACTCACAGGGTTGTTATTGTGGGGAAAATGAACACACAACTATTCATTGGTACTCAGCCCCGTGGCTTCTGCACAGAAGGGCTTTTAAGGATGGGGGATGAGTTAGTGCACTTTCTGAAATCAAACAAGGTCTCCAAGATCTGGAAATCCAACAAGATGGGGCTGCTCTTCCCAAGAATGTTTATTTGAGCAGCCTTTAGAGCAACGAGATATTTATATCAAATAACTCTGCCAAGAGTCCAAAGGGAATTAAACCTCCGAGAGCTGCAACGGAGTTCCCAGAGCCATTTCAGGGGAACGATACAAAGAAAGAGCGCCTGAGCTGAGACTGGGTTCCTGAGGACAAGGGGCCACTCGAACTGCCGCTCACGCAGAGGTGGTATTCAACCGGTTCTCACTGTCTCGGGCGAACCGGTGGTCACCCCTGGTTGGCCACACCCCGAACCGGGTCGCCCGCTTGTCCCAGTCGCTCTCCTAGCTTTCCCTACCACGTGGTGGCTTTGGCGCAGATCGGGCAGATGTCCCAGGGCTGTTGCACATGTGCACTGTTTGTGCAGCTGTGTGTGTGCTACTGATGCAGTGCGCACGTGGAGCAGCCCTGGGACATCTGCCTGCCTGCCCGCCCTCCCAGATTACGTTTTCTTACTTCTCCCAGCGGATGCACCTCTTTCAGCCCAGCCCGGCCCGGCCAGCCAGCAGGGGGTGAACGGTTGTCCCGGGTCTTCTCGCCCCCTTGTCGCAATATGCCTGCAGGAGCCCCTCAGGCCAGCTGAGCCGGGAGCCGCCATTCCCAGGCTTCTACACTCCCGTGCTTGGTCGACGCCTCTTCACCTTGCCTGAAGCGGCTGGCCCTGCCCCTCACCCTCCCCTCCTCGCCTGGCCTGAGAAGGGAGGGGCAACAGTGGGGGATAGCGAAGAGGCTGGGTCCCTATCTTCCCCCTCTCTCCCTCACTCTCTGTGTCTGTGTGTGTGAGAGAGAGACAGAGAGAGAGAGAGAGAGGGAGAATGGAGAAAGTGAATGAGATATATAGATGGATAGATAAATACATGGAAGGAGGGGGAGAGAGAAAAAAGGAGAGGAAGGAAGCACACAAACCCTGGCTTCAGAAGACTCTTTGAAGCAGCACAGCAATCTGGGGCTGGCATGCAACGAATCTCGGAGGTCATCTAGTCCAACCCCTGCTGCAGCAGGAGATCCTTACAGAATCAAAGAATGGCAGGGTTAGAAAGCTCTGTGTGTGTTTGTGTGTTTGTGTTTATGGTTGTCAAAACTCCAAAAACAGGTCAAGGAGCTCTGGGGAGATCAGTCATAAATTAGAACACTTGCTAAGCAACTGGCCATTAAGCGAGGACCAATTGTATTTGGTTTGCCAGTCACATGGCCCCCTGGCCAAGCCCACTCAGTCACATGGCCACCAAGCCACGCCCATCTGGTCACGTGACCACCAAGCCACGCCTACAAATTCAAGCCGTGCCTACAGAACCAGTAGTAAAAATTTTGAATTCCACCAGTGAGTTCACAGCCTGCTATGCGGCATCTCCTATCAGGACTCAGGGATTCACTTTGTGACGCCTCTCCTAATAAAATATCTGGGAAATACGGAACTCTTTTACGTGCAACTGCAGTTCTCAGATCAGTAGGAAGGAGTTTCTCTGAATGGGGCCAAATTCTGTTCTGCTGTAATGCAAAATGATGTATTTATTTATTTAGGACATTTATATTGACACATATTCGCACATGACTCAGCATTAGGCAGACACTAACTGCCCATTGACTGTCGTTTATTTTTATTTTTCTCCATTATTATTATTATTATTATTATTATTATTATTATTATTTGTAATGCTGGTCTCTGACTGTACTAAAAGTGGACTGGATGAAGGAGGAAGCTGTGTTGGAGACATTTGCCATCTTGAGTTATGTGTAAATAAATACATGTTTAAGAAAACAATCTCAAAATCGTACTTGACTGCAACCTGAAACTGAGTCTTGAGAGAAGACAAGGAGGAGATTATGAGAGCAGCTTCTCCAACATACAAAATCTCTTAGTTGGACAAGGGAGGATTCAACACTCTTCCAAGGACTGAAAGAGGTGTTGGGAGTAATTAAAACCCTCCCTCTCCTAGGAAAATGAAATATTTTAGGATATACTAAAAAGGGAGAATATATTTCCCCTAAAAAGAAAAGTAGAAACTCAGAGAGGCTGAAACTCAGCCACCCTCCCACCTTTGCTAATGGACCATTACTCTGGCCTAGGCCATTTTATTTTACATAACAAAGATCTACTCCAGGTAAAGCTATATAGGAATTGCCCAAAGCCATCACCATCATCCAGCGAGGCTCAACCAAGCCTGGGACTCAGGACAGCCTACAGAGTTGCCCCTGCATGGCCCCATGGGAGCCTGACAACCAATCAGAATACAAGCTCAAATTCAAATCCCAACAGAGGGCATCAAACAATTGCACTCTCAGCATCTCAGCCCTTCTTTCCTCAACCAAGGCATGTGCTCCTGTCCACCATTAAACCATCGTCCAAGGAGTCACCATGTTTCCAGCGTCTTTCTTCCCCACTTGGAACTGAACCCAGAAGGAGATTAATTCCAGCAGAGGCTAGACAGAAACTTCAGATCTGCTCCCTGTTATTCCGGAGCGTCAGACTGGAGCAATTAGATGGTGCAAATCTCTTGACCTTTTGCAGCACAAGAAGGTTGAGATGTTCCTCTCCTTCTCCTTTGGGTTCCTTTTCCAAAAGGATCTCAGATTAATGGATCCCTATCGGGATCCCCCATACCTGCCACGGCTGCAGCCTCGGAGCCCCCAACCTCTTTTCTCCCTCCTTCCTTCCCCTCCTCGATCTGGAGGAATAAGCGGCATTCATGGCCTGGGCCAGAGTCTGAATGAAACTGTAGCGATGACGGTCATTTATGATCCGTTTCCTGTTCCTTTTCTCCTGGGTCTCCAGTGGGGCTTTCTGGGTGCATCTTCTGCGACCTTTGACAGAAAAGATGTGCTTGGAAAGGGAACAGTGAAAATAATGATCTTGAAACGGATCTTCCACAAAGAAATGGGGTTCAAAGGCAGCATCTCTTGGCCTTTTTTTTATCAGATAACCAAAATTCAAAATACTATGGATGTATTTGAGAGGTAAGTGCTTCTTTATTGGATACGCTGCAAAACTTGTGAGGATCCAGACTTTCCCTTCAATGGGTCCTGGCAAATGCATAAGTGCTTCATGGAAAGGAAAAATTCTGATCCAGATGGGAATATATTCTATGAAGTGGACAAAGACGTTGATTTGTCTCCACTTAGAGAGGGCCTCCTGAGGGGTGCTGTTTGTCCAGTTGTTGTGAATCGTTGTGATATAACCACACAAATTCCACTCCTGACAAGCATCGGAGGGAAAGTCCTCATGAAATTATCTCCATTTTCTGTGTCTGAAGCAAAGAGTCCAATCAGGGTCCATCTGAAATGGAGGAGCAGCTGGACAATTGCTGGGTTTTGGAATCCTTCTTTGGGGAACATCTGGTGGAAAAAAGGGAATCTCCTTTTATCACTCAGAGCCTGTGAAGGAATTAGAGCAGTGATCTGAAAAAGTAATGAAGAATGCTGTGTTATAATGTGGTCCAGATCAACTCCAAAATATTACTTATTGACAAACCCATTTTTTTTTATGAATATATAAGAATAGTTTGTTCCTTAGTCATGGTTTAAAATATTTAAGACAGAATATTAACAAGATTGTCTATAAAAATGGAATGTAAAATCATATTAAACAAAAAAAATGCAATTTAAATTTCTGTGTCACCCATACAATTCCAACAATTAGATTCAAATTAGCAGATGTTAGATAAAATGTCTGGATATAAGATATAGGGCTGTATTATATGCTATTTTTGAGTACTAAAACCTCTTTCTTAGCTTCTATATCCCAAATTCTTTGTGAAGCAATTTTTCAGCTTCTTCTCTAGATGTACAAGAGCACAACTGCTAACTGAAATTGACAGTTGTACAATCCAATAAGTGTTTAATTGAAATTTTGTCTTTTTGGGGACTATGTCTGTTTCATCACTTTAATTTTAACCCAATAATTATATACCCTGAATTTATACAAAGCAGAAAGTGTGTAAATTAACAATTATCTATGAGGGCAGGAGCTGAACTCCTTTTATCCATCCCAAAGATACTCTTCTTGGTCTGAATATTTTTTATACATAGACAGGACTATTGCCAACTTGATTTCAATTGGATAAGGCAGATATTATTGATATGTGAAAATGAATATGCTAATGGAGGACCTCAAAACCTGGATAGTTTTTCAATAGTAGAATATTCAGTAGAATATCCTCTAGGGACCTTATGGCTCTTCAGGCCTTTAATGGTCAATTTGAAGATGAACATAATAGACTAAAACATCGTTGATATGTTCCCTAATATTCTGAAAAGCTGCTCTTGAATTCTATAAAGATATTGGATCTGTTGTTCATCCCCACCACCCCACTCACCTTACCAGATAGAGAAAAACACACAAACCTGTGGGACTTTGTAGGTGCCTACAAACATTGACATCTGGATGGAGATGTCCCTGGAAGCTTCATCAATCAGAGCAAGGAGGTTCTCCTTCCTCCCACAGCCGTAGTTGGGGACATTGGATTCTCCAGTGGAAAGAAGGTCCAGCAATGCATCTGAAGTGCGGAAAGTGCTCAAATAGTTGTCATGGATATTGTAACCAAATGTGAGATTGTGCAGGAGTTGGGAATTCTTGCTGACCATTTGAATAGCAAAAATTGGTTTTAGGATATTTGTTAGATCAGAACTGTTCCTATTGAAAAACAATATTCATGTTATTTTATTCAATAGCAACAACAAATGTTTTTAAAATATATAATCCTTCACAAACCTACTAAGCCTTAGGCCAACATTGATCCAAATGGAATGATCAATTATGCAAATGAGAGAGGCAACTACAATTGTTTCAGTCACTACTTAAACAAAGGTCATTATTCAAGTGATGAACTCAGGAATGAACTGAGAGAGGAAAATCATCTGGATTTCATTCAGGTTTTTAAAAACATCTTTGGATTTTACTCTCTTCCACAAAGTAAGGCAAAAAGGGAAGCCATGGAAATCAAAATCATTCAGGAAATTAGACAGGTGCTGAGGTACAAAAATAAGTGACATAAGAAGAAAAGAAGGAGAGTGTTAGAATTGCACATGGAGGGAGTGCAACTCCATCACCCCGCATGACTTACGAAGAAGAAGGTATAGGAGGGCTGTTGAAAGGCCACATTATAGGTGATACCAATGTTTCACTTGTGACCACACCAATGAGATGGTCTCCAGGCCTGTAAAAGCTCCATGGATTGTACCCATCCTGGTGCTCCAAACTCAATGGGCATTTCCTTCTCAGCTTCCCACAGACTGATGGGGACACCGCAGCAGCAGAAGCAGAAGCAGAAAGTCCATCATTCATGGCATTAATCAATCCACTTCCTGTTTCTAACACAAACAACAGGAACAGTTGGAAAAATTCAAAGACTCTGAGAAGTGCCAGTGGCTTTCCTGATCTAAACAGAGAACCACTCAGTTTCATCTGCAAAGGAGAGAAAGGTGCAATCAAGAGCAGAGCCTGTACCTGTCCCAAAACTTGGTCCCAGAGAGCTTCATCCAAGGAATTTATCCTTTTCTGATAGAAGATCCTTTTCATGTGGCTTCAATTTGATGTCTACATCGAAGTCTAAAACTGGAGATATAGCATCACAGGTCTCAAAGGCCCAGATGGTCATAATTACAGTGAGAAGCAACTTCTCCTCTTGGGATCCTGAACTTTTTCCGGGCTCCATCTGCAGAGGAGAGGCTGGAATAAACCATGTTAGTAAAACTTACAGATATACCCCTGGGGTCACTGTTTTGTTGTGGTTGTGGTCCTTCCTCCCAGTCAGGGCAAGTCCAGAAAGTGATGCTGGGGAAGAGAATTCAGCACCCAGGGAATTGACTTCTGCTGTCCTTCAACATGGCCTCTTGTCTCCAGAGATTGCTGGGGAAGGTCACCCGAGCAATGGGGTTTGGTGCCGCTTCTAAGTTAATGCCATTTAACTGTAGTGTTGCCTGTCTTCTAATGACAATCTGCACCCTTGAACTCTGCCCAAGGTTAAGAGTACACCCTGTTTGGAATTCTGTTTTATGTCATAATCCCATATATTGATCTTAATTGCAGTCGGTTTTAAAATTGCTTGTACCTGAAATGAAATTTCATTTCCCATCTTTTCTAGCAATATTAATTTTGAGATTAAAGCTCATTAAGAAGCAGGAAAGTGACAACTTGTGGACTAGATCGTTGGGTAAATAGGGAGAAAATTATAGAATGGATGGAATTTTTTATTTTTATTTTCTTGTCATTCCTGTGTTATCTTACCATGTTCCTATAATACACCAAGATTCTTTATGTTTTGATTTTTCTTAGTTTTTAAATAAAGAATGGACTGTAAGTTCTGCAGGTGCGATCTATCCATCCCTTTCTTTCTTTCTATCATCTATCTATCTATCTATCTATCTATCTATCTATCTATCTATCTATCTATCTATCCCTGCCTATCTATCTATCTATCTATCTATCTATCTATCTATCTATCCATCCATCCATCCATCCATCCATCCATCCATCTATCTATCTGTTATGTCACCAGGACAAAGCAGACTCAAAGACCGGAGTTGAATTCAGCTCTTTATTAGCGTCTCTCTACGTCTCCCCTTCAGGGCGTCTCCCTCCGGGAAGCCAGGGGAGCCTCTCCTTCCCAGTCCTCGCATTGCGACGGTTTCTCCCTCCTGCAGCCTCTTTCCTGGGAGAGGAGAGGAGGGCTCCTCCTGGAGACCTTCCCACTCACCCTGCAGGGGATCACCTAGTTGCCTCCCGAGGGGATCCTCTGGTGGGAAGGGAGGGATCTCCTCTTCCCTCCAATCGAGGGCTGAAATGGCTCCTCCGGGCGCTCTGGCCGCTTTCCCTCCGGCCTTTGGGGTCCCCGTTGAGATGGAGGGGCCTCTCCTCCCGGCTGACGTCCAGTTCCTGGCTCTGAGTAATTCCCACCCACTCCTGGACACCAATAGAGAAACTCCCATGGAAAGACAAGGGGAGAGACCCGTCCACCTCCTTTGTGGGTCTCTCTGACCCTCCCCCAATTTCTTCCCTTCTGCTGGGACTCGGGGGACCCTGAGTGGGTTTCCCACCTTCCTCCGTCTAGACCGTTCCAGGCATCCTGGCTGGGCCTGTCGGTCAGCAGAGGAGCCACTTTCTCTCTGGCCCCAAGTGGGCCCCCTCCCGTCAGACTCGGGGAAGGAGGGAGGGGCAGGAAAGACGGGGCTCAGGGGAAAAGTCTGCAGGGGAGAGAAGGGAGGCCTGGAGGGGCCTTTCCTGCCCCCAGAAGCCCCTCCTGCTCCTGGGAAGCTCCCCTCCCTCAGCTGGGGGTCTCAGTTCCTGCCCCTCCACAAGGGGAGACTTTGCTCCTGGAGCCCCCCCACTTGGCTCCTCTCTCTTGGGGGGACAATGGCGGTCCAGGAGGAGAGACCAGGGTCCTTGTCCAGGCGCCGGGGGGAGTCGCAGCGCTTTGGGTGGGGGGCAAAACCTCCGGTTGAACCCGGCAGGAGCAAATGGGGGGCCTGTCTGGTTCGGGGACTGAATCCCCTTGGAGGATGGATGGGGGGGCACCGGCCCAGGCCCCACCACACCCAGGGCCTGATCTGGGGGTCCTTCCGGACCCACAACTCCTGCCGGAGGAGCAGGGGGAAGCCGTGGTTGGGGGCCGTCCCCTTTCCTGGGCCACGTGGTTCCCTTCACGACCCCTCATGCCCTGTTCGCCTCCAGGACGGACTCCCGCAGCACTCTCTCCGTGGGGCGGCCCTTAGAGAGCATCCTGGGTCTTCGGCTGAGGCAGCTGCCAGGACAGCCGAGTCTGCTCAGACGGCAGGTGGGCCTCCACTCACAGTGCTTCATTTAGTGGCCGCTCAAAGTCACAATGGCCCTGAAAAAGGGACTTTCGGCTGTTCCTCACGCTTACAATTACTGCAGCACCCTCATGGTCACAGGATTGGGCAGCTGTCTCCTATTTATGACGGTTGTAGTGTCCTGGGCTCATGGGGGGGGCGGCTTTGGGGACCTTTCGGCAAGCAAAGTCAGTGGGGAAGCCAGATTTGCTTAAGAACTGCTAGAAGAAAGGTTGTAAAATGGGGCAAAACTCACTTAATGACTATATTATTAGGCAAGAGAAATTCTGGGCTCCATTGTGGTCGCAAGTCAAGGACCCTCTAGAGGCTCATTCAGAGGCCTCCTTCCCAAACGGGGCAGCCACAGCTCAAGCGGCATTGAGACCTGACGGGTGCGGGGAGTGGATGATGGGTGGTTCATGTGTTAGGTAGTTTGTGTCATCTCCGCCAGCGACAGCGAGGGGCAGTGCAAGGGTTAAGGCCAGAGTGTTGTGTCCTAGAGCGGAAAGGAATGCCTGCTTCCGGCCTTCCTTAGAAAACGGATGGAATTGTCTCCCGTTCCAGCAGCTACGGGCAATGGTCGCCGCGATGCGCCCTTCCTCCTCCAGCGGTTGCTCCAGGCTCTCTGCGCCCGATGCTGTGAGGCTTCCCGGGGCTCTCCGCGGGGGTCGCGCGATGGGAATCGGCTCTGCTCTGCACCCCCCCTGCGGGGAGGCGGGGCCAGGATTGGGCTCCTCCCCTTTCCCCGCCTTGAACTGCTCGGGTGGGGACCCTGGAGCGATGGTGGGACTTTGGGCTCAGGCAGCGCCGGGGGCTTTTTTGGGGGTTCCTAGAGGCTGCTGGGGGAAACCAAAGGGCCTTTCGGGGTTCCCCCTTGGGCAGAGCGAGAGGAGGGGGCGCCCCTCCCGTGGGAAAGGAGCGGCGGATTTTCCCACGCCTGGCAAGATTCCACCCTGGGGGAGGGGAGAAATCCTGGGGTGTATAGAATATATACTGTCTGTATGGACTCTATAGCAGTGGTTCCCAAAGTGGGCGGTACCGCCCCCTGGAGGGCGGTGGGATGCGTTAGGGGGCGCTAAGAGGCAAGGGGGCTGGCAGAGGGGCACTAAGAGGTGGCAGGGGGGGGTGTTTGAGGCGCCAGCTGGCCCTGCAGGTTCACCCATTGAGGCGCTGGCTCCGGAGCGGTGCTACAGTCAATGGGTGAGCCTGCAGGGCCGGCGCCATGAACGCCCCCCTGCCATCTCTTAGCATCCCCAAGGGGGCCAGCAGAAGGGTGCTAAGAGGCGGCAGGGTGCGGCGCATCCAACGCGGCCGTGGGGGCATGGAACGTGCCACCGCTTCCACGTTGGAGGCGCCGGCTCCGAAGCGGTGCTAGTCAATGGGTGAAACTGCAGGGCTGGCCAGCACCTCGAACGCCGCCTCTTAGCCCCCCTCTCCCTTGGGGACGCTAAGAGGTGGCAGGGGGGCGTTCGAGGCACCGGCCGGCCCTGCAGGTTCACCCATTGACTGTAGTAATGCTCCAGAACCGGTGCCTCAAATGCGGCAGCACGTTGGAAAAAGCCGCTGCCACCGCTTTCCCAAAGTGCCACCGCTGTCGCATTCTGTCTGTCTGTCCATCTGTCCATCCATCCATCCAAAAGGTCTGTCTGTTTGCCTGCCTGCCTTCCTGCCTGCCTACCTGCCTACCTGCCTACCTCTCTGTCTGTCTGTCTGTCTCTCTCTCCATCCATCCATCCATCCATCCATGTTCGAAGCGCCGGCCCCGCAGGCACATCGGGAAAGTAGAGCAAAGCCAGTCTGAGAGGGAAGGAGGGAGGGGAGAGAGAGAGAGAGAGAGAGACCTGATGCATCAGATGGAAATGAGGCCTAGTTTAGACTGAGGCCCTTTTCCACATTGAAACCTCTTTGCCTTCTATTAAAGGTTTGGTGGACGAAACAGGGTCAAGACTATCAGGAAACTCTCACATTTTGCTGAGGCTTTAAACAGGATCCTTTGGACCAGATCTCTGCCCTAAAAATTCCTTTTCCCCAATGTATTACAGTGCCAATTCTGAAGAAGGCAAAATGTACTGGTAAATTACAAGGAGAACACACACACACACACACACACACACACACTTCCTTCTAACCCTGCTGGAGATTGGACTAGAGTAGATATCTCCATTATCTTTCTCCTCCCTCCCTCCATCCTTCTTTATTTCTTTTTCTTTCTGTCCCTTCCTTCCATCCCCCCCTCTTTCTTTGTCCCTTTTTCTTTCTTTCCCTTTTCTCTTTATTTTTTTCCTCTCTTCCTTTCTTTCTTTTCTCTCTCTCTTTTCCTCTCTCAGGCTCATCCCTTTGGATCAGGGGTCACCAAACTTTTGGACCTCAGGGACCACGAAACTCATAATTTTAAATCCCGTGGGCCACTATATGAATTTTGACTGATGGTGGCTTTCTGGCGTTGGTGGGAGAGAGAGAGAGAGAGAGATCTGATCCAACACAGGCAGGGGTGGGATTTACACCCCTGATCTAAAGCTGTCAAAACTCCAAAAACTGGTCAAGTAGCTCTGGGGAGGCCAGTCATAAATTAGAACACTTGCTAAACAACCGGTCATTAAGTGAGGACCACTTGTATTTGGTTTGCCAGTCACCTGGCCACGCCCACCCAGTCACATGACCAGCAAGCCATGCCCACCCAGTCATGTGACCAGCAAACCACACCCTCAAATTAGGCCACACCCACAGAAATTTGAATTCCACCCCTGGGTGGGGGGCACTGAGGATGAGTTTGTAGCACCAAGGGGGCAGTGGACCGAAAAAGTTTGGGAACCACTGCTCTATAGGATGTGTCGAATGTCTATTGGCGGTTGGACTTCTCTCTCTCTCTCTCTCTCTCTCTCACACACACACACACTTGTAACTGTATGACTGTCACCTTGTTGCTTGTATCCTTATGATCTTTACTGACTATTTCCTAGTATGATTTGATTGCTTTGTGTACCCTTTGACTATATCATTAAGTGTTGTATCTGATGCTTCTTGATGAAAGTATCTTTTCTTTTATGGACACTGAGAGCATTTGCACCAAGACAGATTCCTTGTGTGTCCAGTCACACTTGGCCAATGAAGCATTCATACACACACACACACAGACCACAAATTGAGCAGTCCAACTTTAATGCTAACCAACCTAGTTGGGCTGCCCAGCGGCCTCCCTCTTCTGCCTCTGCAGGGACCCCAAAGGTGGTTTGCCCAGCCATCGCCCCAATGGGAAGAGGGGGAAAGGAGTTGCCCAATCACAGCCAGGACCCCCAACCCTCCTGGGCATAAAGAGGGGACTTGTGGGGGGAGGAGAAACTTTCAGCCCTTGAATTGTAAGGACGCAGAGATGGAAAAGGGGCTTCTTGGGGGCTCCATTTGCCCTTCTTTTCCCCAGGGGAGCAAACTTTGCTGGGAAGGGATCCAGGCAGCCCTGATCTTTAAGGAGGAGAGAAGTTCAAAGTTCTCAAATTGTTCAATGAAACTTTTTGCCTGAAGCCAAGTTCTCCAGCAGGGAAAGTTTCCATCCAGGGGAGAAGAGAGAAGCTGCCACAGACTCCCTGTCTCTGCCCAGAGTCTCCCGGGAGGATTCGGCCACAGAGCAGAGCTGAAACTTTGATCATAATTCTCCCTCTCAGGAGGGATCCCTGGATAAGTCAGCTGGTTCTTGCACTCAGAGTTTGTTGGGCCTTTCTCTGCAGGGAAATGAAAGGGAAATAATCCCTATGTGGTTCATAATGACAGGGGCAGAGATTGAATTAAATCCATCATCTGGAATGGAGAGGTTTGGGAGCTTCAGTCTTGAAATTGGCCCCAGAGGGAATACACGGCACCTGTGGATGAAGACAAAAAGAAGTGTGACGTTTGTTGGCATCGTGGTTAAAGAGACAATCCCGGGAGACAGTTAATGTCTGAGCATGTCACAGGTGTGAAATGGAAGCAACATTTTCTTTATTTTGAAAACAGATGCTCAGTGACACCTTCACAAAGGGGTTGATGTAATAGTGTGGCCAGATTCCAAGAATAAAATGAACTTTAATGAAAAACTAGTTATCAGAACTTTGCATAGTTGAAAGAAATCACACCCAAAAACAAACACATGCACAGAGAGGGAGAAGTCAGAGACAACCAAGTGAAAACAGATGGAGGAATCAAGGCAGCCTCTCACCCCATGTGGGGAAGGGAGGGAGGGAAGGGGAGCTCAGGAGCTTCGTGTTGCAGATGGAAAACAGACATGCAAAATCCTCTTTCAACCTCCTTCTTTGAGACCTGGGGATGCAGAAACCCATATCCCATGTTCCCCTGCCTCCCTTTCTTTTGTTTTAATATTTTTTTTATTTTTATATTTTAAAAAAAACATCTCTTGGTGAACAGCGTGATTCCAGGTTTTTACATTTCAATACAAAATGACCATAGTTAGATATTCATCTTTCGTGTTGAATTTCATATCGTATTATTACTTATTCCATTTTCCTTTAAATATTCTCAAATATTCTTATATTCATTACACTTATCCAATTCCAATTCATATAACTTATTTCATTTTTCTTTAAATATTCTCATATCTTGTTTTACAGTATTATCTAAGGTTCTTATTTCATTTCTATATTCAGTACATATATTTACTTTTATCTGTCACATTTGCAATTTCATCACATACTATTATTCCATTCATTGTTCAATAGGTTCCATCCTAATTCTAATAATCCAGATGTCCCCTTTAATTGTCAATTCGAGCTTTCCACCCTTTTGCCTTATACACTCCCCCAATTTAATCCCTTTAAATCATTATAAAGTTTTACCATAGTATAGTCATTTTTTAATTATCACATTTTAACATTAATAACAATCTAACTACTATATATTGTACGTATGTATGTATGTATATATATGTATATGTATGTATATGTGTGTCAGATTCCGCATGGTATTTTTTTTCTCAATTACATTCTAAATCATCTATTTCAAAAATATTTATTCAGTTTTAGAAACTGATAATAGTCTTTCCATTACAATTCTCATCTCATTTTAACTTTATTCATTGCTTTATTAAATATAAATTAATATTCTTAACAGTAAATTCCCATTTCCATATCTATTTCAATTAAATCTATGTCTGGTTTAACTATAATTCTTAAAAGAAAAATATCAGTTCCATTCTTTTCCATTTTTAAATCTATGTTCTTATATATCACGACACGTTACCTTGCAGAATCTCCCTTCCTGTTCTTCTTCTACCCATTGTCTCTCATTCTCCTGACTGTATAATTTTTTTCATTGTTGTTTGCTTTCTACTTCCCATCATTTTCTGGTCCTTTCTCTTAATTCCCCCTTTTTCCTTTATAATTTCTCTCCATTTCTTATTCCAATTATTTATTTTATCCCCCTCCCTCTCTTGATTTCTCCTCTGTAATTCCCTCTTCTGCTGTTTCTTTTTCCTTTGTTTAATTTTCCAAACAATTCCCCCTTTAATTATCACATCAAACCTCACATTTTTAACTTTAATTCTTTTTTTCTTGTTTTAATGTTGTTCCACTTGTTCTTTAGGGCTGGTTTCCTCTTTATTTCACTCCTCCCCCTCTGTTTCTCTTTGTTCTTCTTTAATCTGCATTACCATTTCTATTTTTTGTAGTATAATGCTGTACATTTCCAAGCTTTCTTTCATCATTTTCTTCCTATTTTGTTGTTCCAATTTTATTTCCACACACATTTCTCCCATTTTGTACACTACTACTTCTTTTATTTTCCTTTCTTTAATATTTATATCCAATCCAATTGTCTAGTAGTTTATTGCAACCAGCGTCCTTTATATTAAATTTCAACAGTCAGTGTCCATAAATCCTTGTTTCCAGCTTCCTTCTGTTGATTTCTTTTCCAACTTTTCCCCAAAGTCACCAAATAATCCCAGGGCAATTTCTTCATGTATCTTTTTTCCCTTGTAATATTCTAGTGTTTTACTTTTCAGGGTTTTTATTTTATTATAATGGAATTCCTTTTGTTTTCTTTCAAATTCCAATTTTAAAAAGACCAAGCACTTTTCAAAGAGTCACTGAAATTTTCCCTTTGCCATTAAGTGGCGGGCTCAGTTCTGTTTCCACGTTCCACCCTTTCTTTTCCCTTTTTCCCTTTTTAAACTTTCATTAATTTCATTAATTCCAGTTATTAGCTATTCTTTCTTTTCAACACGTTCAACTTCAGCGTTTAATTATGCCTATTTAGTGCCAAAATCCAAATAGTTCCCCTGCCTCTTTTTCCGATGTAGAGGCCAGGCAAGTCCTGGGAAGAGGGAAGCCCAAGTCCCATGTTCCACTGCCACTTTTTTTCATACATGGGGCACTCAGGGGAAAGCAAAGCCCAGATCCACAGAGAGGGCTAGGAAAGAGGAAGGGATTTGAGGAAGGAAAGATAGATAGATAGATTTGAGGATAGATAGATTTGAGGATAGATAGATAGATGATAGATAGATAGATAGAGACATATGGATGGATATATATATATATATATATAGATAGATAGATAGATAGATAGATAGATAGATAGATAGATAGATATAGATATAGATATAGATATAGATATAGATATAGATATAGATATAGATATAGATATAGATATATAGATATAATATATAGATATATATATAGATATATATGAATATGATATATATAGATAGATATAGATATAGATATAGATATAGATATATAGATAGATAGATAGATAGATAGATAGATAGAGAGAGAGAGAGAGAGAGAGAGAGAGATTTGGATGGACGGGTAGATATAGATAGATGATAGATAGAGATAGATAGAGATATATATGGATAGATAGATAGATAGATAGATAGATAGATAGATAGATACCGTGTTTCTCCAACAATAGGGCCTCCACCAATAGGCCCAGCATGATTTCTAGGCATGAGGTGAAATTAAGCGCCACCCCCAAAATTTAGGCCTATGTGTTTCCCCTCCATTTTTCACATCGTTCGTTAGAACTACAAGAGGTGAAGAGAAATGGGGGGAAGGGCGGGGGTGGGTGGGGAGAAAAGTTGCCTTTAGGAGTGCCCTGCAGGTAGCCTAGGCTAGAATACCCCGATCTACCGACAGAACATCAGCCAATAGAAGCTCCCCCGAAGGAAGAGTCCCCAGCCGCTTCGGGACGAGGCGTGGCTGCCCATGTCCCCTCGCCTTTAGGCAGTGTCTTTCGGGCGATGGAAGCTCCCCAAGGGCAGTCACCGGCCACTTTGATTGGCTGATAGAAGCGGCCTCCCAGCGAGGGAAGTGTGCGTGGGCGCTTGCCCCAAGACCGCTTCTACCGGCCGATCGAAGTGGCTGTTGACTGCCCTTGGGGAGCTTCCATCGCCCGAAAGACACTGCCTAATGGCGAGGGGACACGGGCAGCCATGACTCGCCCTGAAGCAGCTGGGGACTCTGCCTTTGGGGGAGCTTTTGTCAGCCGATAGAAACAGCCTCGTGGAGAGGTACGTGCATATGGGCCCCTCTAGGTGCGGGAGTCACCCCCGAAAAGACGGACTAGCCATTTATTCGGGGGTCAAAAAAAAAAAAGAACTCTCTTCCCCAGCATCACTTTCTGGACTTGCCCTGACTGGGAGGAAGGACCACAACCACAACAAAACAGTGACTCCAGGGGTATATCTGTAATTTTTGCTAACATGGTTTATTCCAGCCTCTCCTCTGCAGATGGAGACAGAAAAAGTTCAGGATCCCAAGAGGAGAAGTTGCTTCTCATTGTAATTATGACCATCTGGGCCTTTGAGACCTGTGATGCTATATCTCCAGTTTTAGACTTCGATGTAGACATCAGATTGAAGCCACATGAAAAGGATCTTCTATCAGAAAAGGATAAATTCCTTGGGTGAAGCTCTCTGGGACCAAGTTTTGAGACAGGTACAGGCTCTGCTCTTGATTGCACCATTCTCTCCTTTGCAGTTGAAACTGAGTGGTTCTCTGTTTAGATCAGGAAAGCCACTGGCACTTCTCAGAGTCTTTGAATTTTTCCAACTGTTTCTGTTGTTTGTGTTAGAAACAGGAATTGGATTGATTAATGCCATGAATGATGGACCTCCTGCTTCTGCTGCTGCTGGTGTCCCCATCAGTCTGTGGGAAGCTGAGAAGGAAATGCCCATTGAGTTTGGAGCACCAGGATGGGTACAATCCATGGAGCTTTTACAGGCCTGGGGACCATCTCATTGGTGTGGTCACAAGTGAAACATATGTGTCGCCTATAATGTGGCCTTTCAACAGCCCTCCTATACCTTCTTCTTCGTAAGTCATGCGGGGTGATGGAGTTGCACTCCCTCCATGTGCAATTCTAACACTCTCCTTTTCTTCTTATGTCACTTATTTTTGTACCTCAGGACCTGTATAATTTCCTGAATGATTTTTATTTCCATGGCTTCCCTTTTTTGCCTTACTTTGTTGGAAGAGAGTAAAATCCAAAGATGGAGTTTTTAAAAAACCTGAATGAAATCCAGATGATTTTCCTTTCTCAGTTCATTCCTGATTTCATCACTTGAATAATGAGCTTTGTTTAAGTAGTGACTGAAACAATTGTAGTTGCCTCTCTCATTTGCATAATAGATCATTGGATTTGGATCAATGTTGGCCTAAGGCTTAGTAGGTTTGTGAAGGATTATATATTTTAAAAACATTTGTTGTTGCTATTGAATATAATAACATGAATATTGTTTTTCAATAGGAAGAGTTCTGCTCTAACAGATACCCTAATGTCAATTTTTGCTATTCAAATGGTCAGCAAGAATTCCCAGCTCCTGCACAATCTCACACTTGGTTACAACATCCATGACAACTATGGAAGCACCTTCCGCACTTCAGATGCCTTGCTGGACATTCTTTCCACTGGAGAATCCAATGTCTCCAACTACGGCTGTGGGAGGAAGGACAACATCCTGGCTCTGATTGATGCAGCAGGAAGCGACATCTCCATCCAGATGTCAATGTTTGTAGGCACCTACAAAGTCGCACAGGTTTGTGTGTTTTTCTCTATCTGGTAAGGTGAGTGGGGTGGTGGGGATGAACAACAGATCCAATATCTTCATAGAATTCAAGATCAGCTTTTCAGAATATTAGGGAACATATCAATGATGTTTTAGTCTATTATGTTCATCTTCAAATTGACCATTAGAGGCCTGAGGAGCCATAAGGTCCCTAGAGGATATTCTACTGAATATTCTACTATTGAAAAACTATCCAGGTTTTGAGGTCCTCCATTAGCATGTTCATTTTCACATATCAATAATATCTGCCTTATCCAATTGGAATCAAGTTGGCAATAGTCCTGTCTATGTATAAAAAATATTCAGACCAGGAAGAGTATCTTTGGGATGGATAAAAGGAGTTCAGCTCCTGCCCTCATAAATAATTGTTAATTTACACAATTTCTGCTTTGTATAAATTCAGGGTATATAATTATTGGGTTAAAATTAAAGTGATATAACAGACATATAGTTCCAAAACAGACAAAATTTCAATTAAACACTTATTGGATTGTACAACTGTCAATTTCTGTTAGCAGTTGTGCTCTTGTACATCTAGAGAAGAAGCTGAAAAATTGCTTCAAAAAGAATTTGGGATATAGAAGCTGAGAAAGAGATTTTAGTACTCAAAAATAGCATATAATACAGCCCTATATCTTAGATCCAGACATTTTATCTAACACCTGCTAATTTGAATCTAATTGTTGAAATTGTATGGGTGACACAGAAATTTACATTGCCTTTTTTATTGGTTTTTTTTTTTTTTTTGTTTAATATGATTTTACGTTCCATTTTTATATACAATCTTGTTAATATTCTGTCTTAAATATTTTAAACAGTGACTAAGGAACAAACTATTCTTATATATTCATCAAAACAAAATGGGGTTTGTCAATAAGTAATATTTTGGAGTTGATCTGGACCACATTATAACACAGCATTCTTCATTACTTTTTCAGATCACTGCTAGAAGTCCTTCAGAGGCTCTGAGTGATAAAAGGAGATTCCCTTTTTTCCACCAGATGCTCCCCAAAGAAGGATTCCACTACCCAGCAATTGTCCAGCTGCTCCTCCATTTCAGATGGACCCTGATTGGTCTCTTTGCTTTAGACACAGAAAAGGGAGAGAATTTCATGAGGACTTTCCCTCCGATGCTTGTCAGGAATGGAATTTGTGTGGTTATATCACAACGATTCACAACAACTGGACAAATAGCAGCCCTCAGGGAGGCCCTCTCTAAGTGGAGACAAATCAACGTCTTTGTCCACTTCATAGAATCTTTTTCCATCTGGAACAGAATTTTTCCTTTCCATGAAGCACTTATGCATTTGCCAGGATCCATTGAAGGGAAAGTCTGGATCCTCACAAATTTTGCACTGTATACAATAAAGAAGCACATACCTCTCAAATACATCCATAGTATTTTGAATTTTGGTTATCTGTCAAAAAAAAGGCCAACAGATGCTGCCTTTGAACCCCATTTCTTTGTGGAAGATCAGTTTCAAGATCATTATTTTCGCTGCTCCCTTTCCAAGCACGTCTTTTCTGTCAAAGGCCGCAGAAGATGCACCCAGAAAGCCCCACTGGAGACCCAGGAGAAAAGGAACAGGAAACGGATCATAAATGACCGTCATCGCTACAGTATCATTCAGACTTTGTCCCAGGCCATGAATGCCGCTTATTCCTCCAGATCGAGGAGGGGAAGGAAGGAGGGAGAAAAGAGGTTGGGGGCTCCGAGGCTGCAGCCGTGGCAGGTATGGGGGGGTCCCAATAGGGATCCATTCATCTGAGATCCTTTTGGAGAAGGAACCCAAAGGAGAAGGAGGGAAACATCTCAACCTTCTTGTGCTGCAAAAGGTCAAGAGATTTGCACCATCTAATTGCTCCTGTCTGACGCTCCGGAATAACAGGGAGCAGATCTGAAGTTTCTGTCTAGCCTCTGTTGGAAGAAATCTCCTTCTGGGTTCAGTTCCAAGTGGGGAAGAAAGACATTGGAAACATGGTGACTGCTTGGAAGATGGTTTAATGGTGGACAGGAGCACATGCCTTGGTTGAAGAAAGAAGGGCTGAGATGCTGAGAGTGCAACTGTTTGATGCCCTCTGTTGGGATTTGAATTTGAGCTTGCATTCTGATCGGTTGTTAGACTCCCATGGGGCCATGCAGAGCCAACTCTGTAGGCTGTCCTGAGTCCCAGGCTTGGTTGAGCCTCGCTGGATGATGGTGATGGCTTTGGGCAATTCCTATATAGCTTTACCTGGAGGAGATCTTTGTTATGTAAAATAAACTGGCCTAGGCCAGAGTAATGGTCCATTAGCAAAGGTGGGAGGGGGGCGGAGTTTCAGCCTCTCTGAGTTTCTACTTTTCTTTTTAGGAGAAATATATTCTCCCTTTTTAGTATATCCTAAAATATTTCATTTTCCTAGGAGGGGGGAGGGTTTTAACTACTCCCAACACCTCTTTCAGTCCTTGGAAGAGTGTTGAATCCTCCCTTGTCCAACTGAGAGATTTTGTAAGTTGGAGAAGCTGCTCTCATAATCTCCTCCTTGTCTTCTCTCAAGACTCAGTTTCAGGTTGCAGTCAAGTACGATTTTGAGATTGTTTTCTTAAACATTTATTTATTTACACATAACTCAAGATGGCAAATGTCTCCAACACAGCTTCCTCCTTCACCCAGTCCACTTTTAGTACAGTGAGAGACCAGCATTACAATTAATACTAATAATAATGGAGAAAAATAAAAATAAATGACAGTCAAGGGGCATTTAGAGTCTGCCTAATGCTGAGTCATGTGCGAATATGTGGCAATATAAATGTCCTAAATAAATAAATACATAATTTTGCGTTACGGCAGAACAGAATTTGGCCCTATTCAGAGAAACTCCTTCCTACTAATCTGAGAACTGCAGTTCAACGTAAAAGAGTTCCGTATTTCTCAGATATTTTATTAGGAGAGGCGTCACAAAGTGAATCCCTGAGTCCTGATAGGAGATGCCGCATAGCAGGCTGTCAACTCAGTGGTGGGATTCAAATTTTTTTTCTACTGGTTCTGTGGGCATGGCTTGAATTTGTGGGCGTGGCTTGGTGGTCACGTGACCAGATAGCCGTGGCTTGGTGGCCATGTGACTGAGTGGGCTTGGCCAGGTGGCCATGTGACTGGCAAACCAAATACAATTGGTCCTCACTTAATGGCCGGTTGCTTAGCAAGTGTTCTAATTTATGACTGATCTCCCCAGAGCTACTTGTCCTGTTTTTGGAGTTTTGACAACCATAAACACACACACACAAACACACATGCACACACACTCACTCACACACACACAGAGAGAGCTTTCTAACCCTGCTATTCTTTGATTCTGTAAGGATTTCCTGCTGGAGCAGGGGGTTGGACTAGATGACCTCCGAGATTCGTTGCATGCCAGCCCTAGATTGTTGTGTTACTTCAAAGAGTCTTCTTAAGCCAGGGTTTGTGTGCTTCCTTCCTCTCCTTTTTTTCTCTCTCCCTCCCTCCCTCCTTCCATGTATTTATCCATCCATATATCTCATTCACTTTCTCCATTCTCCCTCTCTTTCTTTTTCTCTTTCTTTCTTTCTTTTCATTTTTCTATCTTTCTTTCTCTCCCTCTTTCTTTCTTGCTCTTTCTTTCTTTCTTTCTTCTCTTGCCCCCCTCATTCTCTCTCTCTCTCTCTCTCTCTCTCTCTCTCTCTCTCTCTCTGTCTCACACACACACACACACACACAGACACAGAGAGTGGGGGAGAGAGAGGGGAAGATAGGGACCCAGCCACTTCGCTATCCCCCACCATCCCCCTTACCTTCTCAGGCCAGGTGAGGGAGGGGAGGGTGAGGGGCAGGGCCAGCTGCTTCAGGCAAGGTGAAGAGGCGTCGACCAAGCACGGGAGTGTAGAAGCCTGGGAATGGCGGCTCCCGGCTCAGCTGGCCTGAGGGGCTCCTGCAGGCATATCGCGACAAGGGGGGCGAGAAGCCCCGGGACAACCGCGCACCCACCTGCTGGCTGGCCGGGCCGGGCTGGGCTGGAAGAGGCGCATCCACTGGGAGAAGTAAGAAAACGTGCTCCGGGAGGGCGGGCAGGCAGGCAGATGTCCCAGGGCTGCTCCACGTGCACACTGCATCAGTAGCACACGCATGGCTGCACACACAGTGGGCGTGTGCAACAGCCCTGGGACATCTGCCCAATCTGCACCACAGCCACCACGTGGTAGGGAAAGCTAGGAGAGCGACTGGGACAAGTGGGCAACCCGGTTCGGGGGTTTGGCCAACCAGGGGTGACCACCGGTTCACCTGAGCCGGTGAGAACCGGTTGAATACCACCTCTGCGTGAGCTGCAGTTCGAGTGGCCCCTTGTCCTCAGGAGCCCAGTCTCAGCTCAGGCGCTCTTTCTTTGTATCGGCCACCTGAAACGGCTCTGGGAACTCCGTTGCAGCTCTCGGAGGTTAATTCCCTTTGGACTCTTGGCAGGGTTATTCGATATAAATATCTCATTGCTCTAAAGGCTGCTCAAATAAACATTCTTGGGAAGAGCAGCCCCATCTTGTTGGATTTCCAGATCTTTGAGACCTTGTTTGAGTTCAGAAAGTGCACTAACTCATCCCCCATCCTTAAAAGCCCTTCCCTGCAGAAGCCACGGGGGCTGAGTACCAATGAGTAGTTGTGTGTTCATTTTCCCCACAACAACAACCCTGTGAGTTGAGTTGGGCTGAGAGACTGGCCCCAAATCCCCCACCCTGCTTCATGACCAAGGCGGGACTTGAACTCACATCCTCTTGCTTTCTACTTCGGGGGCTTAACCAGTAGAGCAAACTGGGTCCCTTACATACTTATCAAGCTTGGCACAATCCTTCATCCATTGCATCATTAATGTTCTTGTATGAGATACTATAATTTATCAAATCCTAAAACCCAGATAGTTTTCTATTGCTTTTTAGTCATACAGTTGTTTCTAGGAGGAAATCATAAATATTTTTCTGGAAAGTTGATAATGTTTAAATAACATAAAAGTATATTTGCCTGAGAATTGTTATAAATCTTGTATAATAGTGATTTATCAACCCTATTATATTAATGACAACAGAGAAAAATTGATGACTTAACGACAAAATGTTGTATCTTCCCACTTTCATGACAAAGATTAAAAAAACTAAAGATTATTTGAGTACCATTTTTAAATCAGTTTTTATCCACTTAATTATCATACCATCCACCCCTCACTTAACTGGGTTTCTGATCACATCACAAAAATGTTTGTTACTCTTTCCTGAGATCAAGTTATATCAGCAGTATTTCCATAATGTATTTAGGAAATGAAATAATATGTGAGGATGACTTGCATAGAGCACATAAGTTATATCCCCCCTTTCCCACAATCCATTTAGAAAGGGCAGTGATAGGAGGGAATGACTTTTGGGGGTGGAGGAGAGATTCTGCCTGGGGAAGAAGCAGATAAGCGGAGGACACCTACAGCTGCATAAAAAAGGGTCGGTGGGAGATTTGTACTTTCTGACTCCCCAAATCCTGTCAGTGCAGCATTACAGCGAAGTGGGCCTATCTCAGGTTTCCTGTCTGGGCTTCCTGGGAGAGGATCACCCTGACAATTTTCTTCTTGACAAATCCGTGTTTCTGATAACCAACCTGTTGCTTTCAGGGAGTTCATAAATCTCCTTTTTTCTGTTGTTCAACTATATTTTGTCAAAATCTATATTGTCAAAATATGATCGACAAATTTTTGTGAACTTTTTCCCTTCACTTGTAAGATAGTGGTAACACCCATTTTCCTAATGAAGCATGTGTGTAAATTAGACAACTACAGAAGAAAGATTCAAATGTGAAAAAGCGTCTGGGATAAGAAACAAAGTTTTCTGCTTTTAAAATTGCTGCATGTTCCCATTCTAGTTCCATCCTTTCCTGGAGAAGAATGAGTTTGTCAATATTTCGGAGATTGAATTGTACATGGACCCAAGTGGAGAGGCAGCAGCAGATCTGTTCATTTTGGGCTTCTTCGTTCTTCCCAGGGATGATCCCAGGAGACAGACTCTGGCGTATTTTAAAAGAAACAGACTTTCTATCAGGCAAGATGTTCTTTCACGGCTAAAGTTGCTCAACAAGGTAGGAGAAAGTTTTGATGTCCTTCCTCTGTTTTCCAAAGCCTGAGGTCCCATTTCAAGAGGGCTGATGCTATTCCCCAAAGGTGGTTGACCTTCACCGAGAACTGAATCTGGGCAGTAAAAACCGGATTTTTTCCCTTAGGCTGCTTGGGAGGCTTTGATATTGTTCCATTTTTTGGACCCCGTACAATTAAGGGTCTCCATTGAACGGGTGAGAATCCCACAAGGGCTGGGGAATGTGTCGCTAGTAGCTTCTGGTGGTTTGCTCCTTGTGCCCAGAAGAGCAACGAAGGCGGCAATTCTGCTGACCGGGGCCTGAATCCAGGCTTGGACTATATCGGATGGGATTGAATCGTGAGTGGACGGAGGTCCTTTTGGCCCCATTGGGGGAAAGAAGCTTCTTCTCGTCCTGCTCGGGGAAAAGTGTCCCCTGAAGGGGCAGCTCCATAATCTGGGAGGCTCTTAAGGAGGCCGGACCTGGCCAGAGCTCTCCATGCCTCCCTTTCACCCTCCCTGGGATGGAGCAATGGGCCTTCTGCTCCTAGGAAGCAGCTCCAAGCAGCTTTCAGTTCACCTGAAATTATCAAGATTGTTCTGATATCACACCTTAAAATTATGGCTGTGAGAAGAGGGGAGAAATGTGTGTTAATGGGGTTATCAGAAGGAACCGGCTGGTTATCACTTAATGCTGAAATCTTTTCTCAGTTCCATCCAGGGCTGGGATTCAATTTTTGTAACAACCGGTTCTGTGGGCATGGCTTAATTTGTGGGCGTGGCTTGATGGTCACGTGACTGAGTGGGCATGGCCAGGTGGCCATGTGACTGGCAAACCAAATACAAGTGGTCCTCGCTTAATGGCCAGCTGCTTAGCAAGTGTTCTAATTTATGACTGATCTCCCCAGAGCTCCTTGACCTGGTTTTGGAGTTTTGACAACCATAAACACAAACACACAAACACACACATGCACACAGCCTTCTGATCCTGCTATTCTTTGATTCTGTAAGGATCTCCTGCTGGAGCAGGGGGTTGGACTAGATGACCTCCGAGATCCCTTGCAGCCCAGCCCTAGATTGCTGTGCTGCTTCAAAGAGTCTTCTGAAGCCAGGGTTTGTGTCCTTCCTTCCTCTCCTTTTTTCTCTCTCTCTCCCTCCCTCCTTCCATGTATTTATCTATCCATTCATATATCTCATTCACTTTCTCCTCCCTCCGTCTATTCTTTTCTTTTTCTTTCTTTGTCCCTTCCTTCCATCTCTCCCTTTCTTTGTCTATCCCTTTTCCTCCTTTTGCTTCCTTTCTCTCTTTTCTTTCTCTTTCTGTTTTCTTTGTTGTCTCTCTTTTCTTCTTCTCTCATTCCCTCTATTTCACTCTTTCCCTCTCTTTTTCTCACTTTCCTCCCTCTGTATCTCTCTCTCTCTCTTTCTCTAACTCCCCCCCTCCACTCTGTGTTTGTGTGTGTGTGTGTGTGTGTGTGTGTGTGTGTGTGTGTGTGTGTGTGTGTGTAAAAGAGAGGCATGGATAAGTCTGACCAGGTCAGGTCTCTTTAAGAACCTCCCCAAGTATGAACCGGTCCTTTCAGGGGACACTTTTCCCCAAGCAGGACGAAGCTTCTCTCCCAATGGGACCAAAAGGACCTCCACCCAATCATGATTCAAATTCATCTGAATTCAGGACCTGGTCAACAGAATTCCCTTTTTTCTTTGCTAGTTTGGGCACAAGGAGCAAACAAACCTGAAGCTGTTAGTGAGACATTCCCCAGGCCTTGTGGGATTCTCACCAGTTTGAAGGAGATACTAAACCATAGGTGGTTCACAAAATGGAGCAGTGCGAGAAGGTAAGGGTGATGGTGGGGGATAGCCAAGTGGCCGGGTCCCTATCTTCCCCTCTCTCTCCCCCACTCTGTGTGTGTGTGTGTGTGTGTATCTGTGAATGTTTGTGTGTCTCCCTCAAGCCAGCAAGCTCTCCTTGGTGCTCTTTGCTATTTCTTTCATTTCGTCCATTCAGGCGACCCTACTCCTCCTCCTCTTCCTCCTCCTCTTGCACCCGGAAGCTGTGATTGGATCAGGAGGGTGCAGTTGTGTGGGGTGATGCTCGCTCCTCAAGTTAGCAGCCACCCGCCCCATACCAGGTTTTGCTGTGCTTTGGCATTTGCTTGAGGAGCATCTCCCCGTGCGCATGCACCCTCCCAGCCCTGCCACAACGGCTGGTTATGAGAGGAGGAGGAAAGGGAGGAGGAGGAGGGTCGCCGAAGGGCGCTTCCAATGCGGTCTGGAAATTGTTCAGCCAGTCTGGATTCCAAAAAGAAGACATGAAAGAAGTAACGAAGAGCGCCAAGGAGAGCTTGCTGGCTTGGCCATGTCACGGCTTTCAGGGAGATACACACACATACAGAGTGGGAGAGTGAATCAGGAAGATAGGGACCCGGCCGCTTCACTATCCCCCACCATCACCCTCACCTTCTTAGGCCAGGCGAGGGAGGGGAGGGTGAGAGGCAGGGCCAGTCGCTTCATCAAGGTGAAGAGGTGGCGACCAAGCACAGGTGAATAGAAACCTGGGAACGGCAGCTCCTAAAGGGTTTTGAGGTCGGACGACCTGGAGCGGCCGAGATCCGAGTGAGCATTGCACCACAGGTTCACCTGATCGACCACTTCTTTGGTGTTGGCTTTACAGAGCCGCAGGGTGAGGTCTGGGCTGACATGTGACAGCAGTGCCTTTAGCTGTGCTTGCTTGTAAGTGTCCAAATAATCTGGTGAAGACGGCAGAGGAGTCACTCAGGTAGACCTCCCCCATCCGCAGTCCTCCTCCTGCAGGAAACGGCCATTCCCTGAGCTAAGAAGTCAAGGAGCTGCGCCTCGACTCACCCAATTCCTAGGACTACCCCAAATGGTCTCAATTCGGCACGGAGAGGGTAGCTCCCCCTGGCAGTTCCCTTTTGCTTCAGTGCTGTGACTTCCTGTGGCTCGCCTCCAGCCTGAACACCAGGCTGGACCACCAGAAGGCCACTTCCCCACTTCTCAACGGCGCTCCTGTGCCGACCACTGCAGGACTCTCCATCTCTTTCTCCAAATTCTCCCTCAACTTCGAAATGATGACACCTGTTGCTGACATGGGTATGACCGTGCTTCCTATCACCTTTACCCCCCACTCTACTTGCTTTTAGCTGCTGCCACCTGGACCCCTAACCCCCAGCAGGTAAGGCCCAGCACCTGCGGTGAATCTCAGCTAAATTTCGCTGTACCGGAGGACATGTGGAGAGGCTCATGTTCTCCTGCTGCTGGGAAAGCAAGAGAGTCTTTCCCGGCACAGCAAAAAGTTTGCAACTTCCTCTCCAATAGGGAAACGGGCGGCTCTGGGAGGCAGAGAAGCAGCCCGCTTGAATCCTGTTTCTCTCTGCTGCCCGGAGCTGTGCCAGGAAAGACTCTCTTGCTCTCCCAGCAGTAGGAGAACACGAGCCTCTCCACATGTCTTCCAGTACAGCGAAATGTAGCTCGGCTCCCCACCAGTCTGCATCTCGCCCCCGCCTGGATTCACCGCAGATACTGGGCCTTACCTGCTGGGGGTGAGGGCGGCGGGTGGTGGCAGCAAAAGGCAAGTGGGGTGGGGGGTTAAAGGTAACCGGCAGTGGCAGCTAGGTGACTGGGCCCAAGAGCTTGCAGAGCCTCACTCACCCAGGGAGATCAGGCAGGGCCACAGCGGAAGGGATGCACCAATGGTTGGACTGGCGAGTGGGAAAAAGCAGGCTGCAGGCGATGCCGCGCATGCACGATAAGGACTGACTGGGAGCGGAGGGGAGGGGCAGGCAGAGAGGGACGGGGCCAGTCAGTGGTGCAATTTGCCGGTTCTCCAAACTGTGCAGAATCATAACAACTGGTTCTATAGAACTGGACAGAACCAGTAGAATCTCACCCCTGGTTCCATCTCTGCAGACTTTCCTATTTAATAAAGTCCTTTTTTTTTTGGCAAAAGCAAAAGAGAGGAACTAACGGAAGAATCTTCCAGAAGTTATATCTCCAACCATTTGGAAATAGTGAGAGATTTTGCTTACTTAAGTGAAGACCAGAGACTAGTAACTTGTCTAATATCCATTTTTACCTCCATTTTACACATATTTCCTTTCCAATCTTATTTCTTTTCTGCTCAGTCCTTTCCTCAATCTGAATGTGTGGAAAGTTGTCATCCTGGATTTGTCAAGAGGGCTCGAGAAGGAGAGCCAGTTTGCTGCTACGACTGTGTTCCTTGTCCGGAGGGGACCTTCTCCACTCAGAAAGGTGGGTGACAACAGAGGAAAGGAAGGCCTGGTGGAACTGGATCCACTGAGAGAATTGTCATGAAAGTATGAATTAAAAAACACTTTGAAGCTGAATTGATTTCTGGTTTATTTCCAAAATGCCCCATTTCTTATCTAAACAGAAGAACAAAAAGACTGTGAAGGAAGGGCTGGATAGAGAGAGGTGGCTGTGGCAGATTGGGCAGGCTTTACTACTGCCAGAGAAAATATTTCTCCTTTTTAGCTTGGATGTATCCTTCCTTACACATTTACTTCTCTAGGAACACCTGAGTTCCTTGAAACACGAGGAATTGTTTTAGGTCCACCTCCTGAAAGGAGGATTGCAATGCAGTCTACATGGGTTCCCTTTGAGGAACACTGAAAAGGTGTTGCTGAGGTACGAGATACACAATGTGGTGGCATGGATAGTTATGTCTGTATGTGTCTGCACCCGTATCACCACTGCTCCAATGGCCATTCCAAATTATTAGCAACAGTCACTTGATCTGCCAGCCACCTCTGAGGCAAGTATGACAAGAATTGCCATCTTGCACGTAAGTTTCTCTAGAAAGTTTAATTGATTCATTATTTTCCTTTAGTAATGGAGGTTCCTATCAATATTCTGAACATTACAAAGGAAATCTTTCAAGTCCAAAGCTTCCCTCAATTTCATAGCCTATCAAAAATATACTGTAGCTATATTTTTTTAAAAAGTGATAAGACTTATTTTTGTCTCTGGAGATATTAAGAAATCCATCCTGGAAAATGCTCCTGATAATCACTTGTTCCCAAAGAATGTACAATATATCTTGAAATGCAAAGGACAAAGAAATAGGGGTTGTTTTTTTTTTCTCAGATACAGAAAAATGCACCAAATGTCCAGATGATAAATACCCCAATAAAGAAAGAGTCCAATGTATCCCCAAAGTTATAACCTTCCTGTCTTATGAAGAACTTCTGGGCATCATCCTGGCATCTTTTGCCCTATTCTTGTTCCTAACCACAAGCCTTGTTTTAATCGTCTTCATTAAATACAGAGAAACTCCCCTTGTCAAAGCCAACAACCGGGACCTCTCCTACATCCTCCTGGTCTCCCTCCTGCTTTGCTTCTTGTCTCCTTCTCTCTTCATTGGTCAACCAAGGAAAGCCACCTGCCTTCTCCAACAAACGGTTTTCAGCATCATCTTCTCAGTTGCCGTTTCTTCTCTCTTGGCCAAAACCATCATGGTGGTGCTGGCTTTCCTGGCCACAAAACCAGGAAACCGAGCAAAGAGATGGTTGGGGAAGAGCTTGGCCAACTCCATCATCCTATCTTCTTCTGGTGTCCAAGTTATCATCTGCTCCATCTGGCTGGGAGCTTCTCCCCCCTTCCCTGACTCTGACCTCCTCTCCCAGCCTGGAGAGATCATCCTGCAATGCAACCAAGGGGCCGTTGTCATGTTCTACATCACCCTCAGCTACATGGGCTTCCTGGCTGCCGTCTGCTTCACGGTGGCTTTCCTGGCCAGGAATCTGCCTGGGGCCTTCAACGAAGCCAAGTTGATCACCTTCAGCATGCTGGTCTTCTGCAGTGTCTGGGTGACTTTTGTGCCCACCTACCTGAGCACCAAAGGGAAACACATGGTGGCTGTGCAGGTCTTCTCCATCCTGGCCTCCAGTGCTGGTCTGCTGGTCTGCATCTTCATCCCCAAGTGCTACATTATCCTTCTGAGGCCAGAGCTGAACACAAAGGAGCATCTCACAGCCAGAACAAATGTAAAAACATGACATATAACATCATTATGATAGTGGAAGAATTGTTAATGTTTCTTTTATTTGATTTCCATTTTGATAGTATGCAGGAGTCAAAGAAAATGATATCTATATGTTTCAAAATGGGGAATTGTTGAACGACTGGAATTCTCCCCTTTCAATAAATATTGCTAAAGAGACCGCTGTAAAATTCAGAGGAATTCAGCTGTTCAGCAACAGCTACTGAACATGATACCTTATAAAAAATGATTGACGCACTTGTTCCCACTGACAGCAGCTAAATATATGGGTGGGTGGTGAGAGAATGTGTAGGAAAAGAGGTCAGGAGGAAGCTGTGGAACCAAACACCAGCCTGGTTGCCTGATCCTCTCCCTAAAAAAGCCAGAATGATGTGAAATGCCATGTTTGACTGGCTCTCAGCTGAGGAGGGAAATCTTCATCCCTCTTATGAGTCTTTCTTGATTTCCTGATAAAACCTCCTTTGCAGAAAGATTTCAGCAGAACAGCTGTCTGGGATTTCAGTTTGGGATTGTTTTTATTTTGGTATGTACTTCACAGCAAAAAAAAAGGAAATAAAAAAATGAAGCGTGTAAAGAAATTTCCACTGTATATTTTTTTTCTTTCATCAACCAGAGAAATAAAATAGCCGTTTTCAGGCTCTTTAATTTTCCACTCTACAATTTGTACCTAAAGCATTTCTCTGCTCCTCCTCTAAGCCTGTCTCGTCTGTGAAGGGCTGGAGAAGATGTCCAGAGAAAGGGGACCTTGGGACTCTTCCCAGGAGGAGGTTGCAGGGATCTTGTCTCAAGGCAGCTGCATCATTGACCAGGTCACAAACCTCCAATGCTGCATAATGTTCATCCAGGTACAAGAAGGGGCTGAATAAGTGGGGGGGACTTTTAGGTTTCTAGGAAGAGGCACCCATGGAAGCTGCTCTGCTCTCCAACCACAGAGATTGCTGATCAATTGGGAATCAATTTTTATGTCTCATAAAGGCTCCTAACTGTGAATAGGATCCCTTTGCAAATTCCATTTTAAGGAGATAAGAAAAGCTCTGTTGGATCAGAAGAAGGTCAGTCTAAGATTCACACAAATCCCTCTGGTTCTTGCACAAGCAATAGAAGAAGGCTGAGACTTGTGGCTTTGTGCCACATGGAAGAGGCGTTTATCCAGAGGTGGAATTCAGTAGGTTTTGACCAGTTGTGGAGAACCGGTAGTGGAAATTTTGAGTGGTTCGGAGAAGTGGCAAATACCACCTCTGACTGGCCTCACCCCCATCTCTTCTCTGCCTCCCACTGAGTCCCAGCTGATTGGCTGGATTGGTTGCCCTGCACAGGAGAACGGAGCTGGAAAGCAGGTTAGTCGGGAGAGGAAGGAATGGGCTTTTGAAGTAACTTTCCACTGCCACGCCCACAAAGCCACGCCCACAAAGCCATGCCCACAGAACCAGTAGTAAAAAAAAAATGATCCCCACCACAGCGATTATCCCACAATTTCACTTTCCTCCATCACTACCCACAACATTGGACAATCAGCCATCTCACACTCTAGGAATCTCCAATTTTAGTATCTCACATTAATCTGAGAAAATGTTTCCAAATTTCCCACCCCAAATTCAATAAGAGTTAAGGCGGGACTGGAATTCAAAAGTCTCCTGGTGATCCGCTCAAAGTCCCCCAGGAAGTTTTCCTGCCTGAGGGAGGATTAGAACTTAAAGCCTCCCGAATCTTGGCCGATACAACCAACAAGTTCTAAATCAATTATTGTCAGGAAGCTCACTCAAATTGACCGGCAATTCATGCAAAAAATTAGGCTGTGCGTTTCCCAGAAGATGGGTAGGCTCCATAAACAATGCCATTGTTTCATCTGAGGAATGAAGGTGGAGATGGAAGGTTCTGGAAACGCCATTTTACAGGATGCACCTTCTTTAGGCCCGACTGCCCCTGTTTTTCTTTGTACAACACCTGAGCTAAGGAATCTCTGAAACATTGTCTTGGGTTTAGGTCCAGGGGCCACAGGAGAAGTCTCCCATCCTAAAACGTATCCTGATCCCTTTCTATTTTGAGTGCACCATGGTGGGTCTGTCCCCATTCTTGGGAAGGGGACATTGTGTGGGTGTGTTTGCTGTGTATATTGACAACACGCAAGTTTTAGGGGAACCTTTGAAAGTGAGCTCAGTCTGCTCCTAAACTGTGAGCCCTATCTGACCATCACAACACCTGAAGGACATCCAGATATACACAAAGCCTTGTTTTTCTATGCTTCAAGCATGGACATCAATCTGATCATCGGTCCACTCATATTTTATCTTTTTGGAATGTGCAGTAAGTTGAACACATAGTAAATCTCACACATGGTCATTTTGCCATTCTAGGCCCTTTTGCTTTTTTCTATCAGCTGCCTCTTGTCTTTCCGCCTTATTCCTTGGATGGCTCCAAAGACCACAAAGCTAGAACTTCTTGGAAAAATCCATCACTTGTTTATACCAAGAACAATCCAAGTTCATTTGCTTAATTTTCATGGTCCAACTCTGCCCTTTTCATCCCAGTTTCATGGTGGGCAACACCCATTCAGCAAGGAGACGTAATGGTGTAGCCACTGGATGCAGATGTTTGCTTGTTATGATACAAGAGTGTTGCACTGGTCTGGCGTGAGTGAGCAAAGAGATGGGATTCCCCTGCTTCCTCCCTAAAATATTTTTAAATAAATACTTTTCTTCCTTATCTGCAAGATTGGCCTTCAGTGGACATGATTGTAGATGACCAGGGAGAAAAAAGGGAAGATTACCGAGTTTATGCAGGAATCCTCAGATCTAGCTTTGCTTTCGCTGTGACCACTTGACTTTAGTGAAAGCATACCTTTTACTAGATGCAACTCGACTGCAAATGGAGACGAGTCTTTCTTTCCTGAAGGTCCAATCTGGGCCGGGCCTGATAACCGCTCACCTGCTTGGCTGCAATGTCTTCTCTTTGGCTGTGGGTGGTTCTCTTGTGGGTGTCCATGCATCTGGGAAGGGTGAGGAGACAGGAGATATCGGAATATCTCGGAATATCTCGGCTGGGCCCAGGAGTTTCTTGCCACTCATTGCCTCTTCCTTCTTCTTCTGAAAACATTGTCAGAAAACTCAAAAGGCCAACAGTAACAATGATTTGGGTCTTATTAACCAGAGCTGGGGAGGAGAGAGATGACTGGAGAATATTGGAGGGCCTCTTCTAGAGGAAGGGATGAAAACAAACAAACAGAAAGAAAAGTGAAAGCTTTCAGGCTTTCTACCGCCCACCTCTTCATTTGTGGCCCAAAATGCCTTCATCATCAACGTTTGCTAGGCCATCCCCTTTTGGCACCCCAGGGACCCCCACAGTTGCATTCAGCAGGCAACCTGAAGAAGAAGAAGAGGGTGTAAGTCCATGAACAGAGATTGGACAGCCACTTGTCTGACATGGTATAGGGCAGGGTTGGGATTCAAATGTGGGTGTGGCTGGGTGGGTGTGGCTTCTTTTTTGCAGCACCCCCCTTGTTTTTGGGCCTCCTGGACCTCAGGGAAGCCTCCTGGGGGGGGTGTTTTTGCTCCCAGAAGTCTTCCCTGGGGCCCAAGAAGGCCCAAAATGGAGCATAGGGTGGGGCGCACAGCATACATACACATCCCGCACCCCCTTTTGCCTCCTGGGCCTCAGGGAAGCCTCCTGGGCAAAGCAGTAAGACAGCGAGGGGGATCCTGGCACAGCTGATCAACGGGAAGGGGAAAAGAACCTGAAAAGATTCCTTCAGGAGTGACTGGGTGGGGAAGCACGCAGTCAGTGATGTCGGGCAGGCACAATAAAGACTGACTGGGAGGGGAGGGTGGAGAGGGGCGGGGCCAGACAGGGACATGATTTGCCGTCTCTCCGAACTGTGCAGAATCATAACAACCAGTTCTATAGAACGGGTCTGAACTGGTAGAATCCCACCTCCAGTATAGGGGCTCCTGCTTGAGCAGGGACTTGGACTAGAAGACCTCCAAGGACCCTCCCAGCTCTATTCTGATTGGTTAATAAAGGGCCAAGTCCAGCAAAAGGAGCTGGAGACTCACCGAGAATTCCAATCCCATCAAGGAGTGTCCAGAAGACTCCACGGCTTTGATGCCCAACCTGTGTCCCCTGAGCATTGACAGTCTTCCCTCTCCTAAAGATAGGATTTCTCCTCCTCTCTTCTACAACCCAACGCCTGGCTCTTAACACAGCAATGGCAGAGCCAGGAGCAAAAAAGAAAGAAAGAAAGAAAGAAAGAAAGAAAGAAAGAAAGAAAGAAAGAAAGAAAGAAAGAAAGAAAGAAAGAAAGAAAGAAAGAAAGAAAGAAAGAAAGAAAGAAAGAAAGAAAGAAAGAAAGAAAGAAAGAAAGAAAGAGCACAGTCCCACCTAAAAGTCTCAACCAGAATTCCTCTCGATCCTGAGGTTTTCTTTTGCACAAAATGTTCCCTTTCCTTCCTTCTCTTTATTTATATTTGTATCCCTTCCATTCTACCACACAACACACAACACACAAACACAAACACACACACACCCCTCTGCTCTTACCTTCTGTTCCCGGGCTTGCTTTTTGCTAGTCATCTTGTACAACTTATGTACTTTCTTGGTGTTAAATTCAGTAAACTTGGAAGCAAATACCCATAGATTCCTGAAAGGAGGTGAACAGCTATTGTAATTTTCTCTTTTTTAGGAGCTGGGCCAGAAGCCCAGACTTTTCATGCCGGAGGAAAGAGATGCCCCAAAGAAGCAGTGATGGAGAGATGCTTTCTTCTGGGGCCCAAAAGTTCCCTCTTACACAAAAATGTCTTACTTCAAACTTGAGTGATGAAGACTCCCAAGATAAAGTCTGCAGAGTTTGATGCAAGCATGGCACGACCAGTCTGCTACTTTTCTTCTTCTTCTTCTTCTTTTTTTTTTTCTTCAGCGTTTGTCTCGCGCTCTGGCGAGGTCCGCTAATGTCCTTGAGTACTGCTTCCACGCCTCTCTGTCTGCCACGTATGTCGGGTCTGCCTTCGCGATCTCTAGATCGGCCTTGATCGTGTCCATCCAGCGTTGCTTAGGTCTACCACGCGGTCTCGCTCCTCCGACAATCACCTTCATCGCAGATTTGATGATGGATTCTTCCTTGGCGCGACTCACATGGCCGAACCATCGTAGCCGGGACTGCCTCATGACCGTGGGGATGGGCACGACGTTGAACCGTCTGCGCACTTCTTCATTCCTGGCGCGATCGAGTAGGGTGAGGCCTACCGACCATCGGAGCATTCGCATCTCCATTGTCTGGAGTCTGCTTTCGACTTCTTTGGTCGTCGGCCAGCACTCTGCGCCGTATATGGCCACGGGCGCACCACAGAGTTATAGATTTTCGCCTTCAGGTGCATCGGCATCTTCTTGTCACAGAGGACGCCCGTGAGGGACTTCCATTTGCCCCACGCTGCGTTGATCCTGGCTGCCACCTCAGTTTGTAGTAGGCCTTCTTCCCCAAGAGTAGTTCCCAGGTACTTGAAGGTGGAGGCGTGCGGTAGCTCCTGCCCGTTCACGTGGATGGAGCCTGTCGTTTCGTTGTCAGTGGTCAGGTATTCGGACTTCTTTAGGTTCAACCGGAGCCCGAACTGCTCGAGGCGGTCGTGCCACTGTTGGACTAGGTGCTCGAGTTCAGCCTTGCGCAGGTTGGCCAGGAACACATCATCGGCGTAGAGCAGCGTCCATGGGGCGGGCGTGTGCAGGTCGTGTATAATTGTGTCCATCACCAGAATGAACAGCAGTGGTGAGAGAGCAGAGCCCTGGTGTACGCCGACGGTGATATTGAACTCCTCTGATATCCCAGCTGCCGCTTTTACACGGCTTTTGTGACATCTGTATAGGAGTTGGACCCATTGTACGAGTAGCTCGGGCACGCCGTGATCTCGCAGCGCGTACCAGATGAGATCGTGTGGGACTCGGTCGAAGGCCTTTTCCAAGTCCAAGAAGGCAGTGTGGAGTGGGATTTTCTTCTCTCTGTGAGCCTCCATCAGCATCCGCACACCGAAGATGGCATCGGTGGTGCCGCAGTTCTTGATGAATCCGGCCTGGTTGACGCTGATGTCGACGATGTCCCGAATGCGCTTATCGAGGACGCGTTCGAAGATCTTCATAGTGTGTGACAGTAACCTGACCGGTCTGTAGTTGGAGCAGTCCGCTGGGCTGCCCTTTCCCTTCCAGATCGGAACAGTGGTGCTGCGGTACCAGTCGTGTGGCACTATTCCCGTGGAGACGATGTTGTTGAACAGCTCGCACAGCCACAATGCCGAGCCCGGTAGTGCCTTTTTCCAGAAGTCGGCAGGGATGTCGTCTGGTCCTGTTGCCTTACCGTTTTTCATGGCCTTGATGGCGTCGGTGACCTTGCTGGCGTGAATGCCTGAGACTGGGCCTTCGACGGGGTCACCTCGCGGGGTTTGTGGGTGTGGGAACTCCTCGGTGGAGATCTTCTCGAAGTATTGCCGCCACCTCTCGGCAGCGTCTCTGGGGTTGACGATCAAATTTCCCCTTTCGTCGTTGATCCCATGAAACTGGTCAATGTCCAGGGTCTTCCTGTGTCTGCTTTTGGCTAGGCGGTAGATCTCATTCTCGCCTTCTCGCGTGTTCAGCTTCTCGTAGATGTCGTCGTAGTGGGAGCTTCTGGCTGTCGCTACTGCTTTCTTGGCTGCCTTTTGGCCGCCTTGTACTCGCAGAGCTTCTCGCTGGTCTTGTCCTGAAGAAAGGCCTTGTAGAGCCGTTTCTTCAGGTGCACGGCATCTTGTACTTCCGGTGTCCAGAGCCATGTATCTCGTTCGATGCGTCTCCGTCCTGGCTTGGTACAACCAAGCTGTTGGCAGCTGGCAGTGTGAACAGTGCTCTTCAGCATGGACCACACTTCCTGTGGCCCGTCGACCATCTGCAGGAACTGCTCCGGTTTGATGAGGGGTCCCGCCATCTTCTTCTGGTTCCACCACTTGATTCGTGGCTGGTCTGCATTCTTTTTGTCAGTCTTGGTCTTGGGCTTGCTGATCCTGATCTTCGCCATCAGCGGCCTGTGCTGACTGCTCGATTCGTACGGGTACACCTTGGCGTTGAGCACGTTTTTAGCGGCTCTTTGTCGTACGATGATGTAGTCGATCTGTGTGTGGTGGTTCCCATTTCTGCTATGGTAGGTGAGGAGTTGGGGTTCTCGCCTAATGAAGCAGGTGTTCGTGATGGTCATATCATGGGAGTCGGCAAAGTCCAGGATCTTCTGGCAATTCTCATTCATATCGCCTGTGCCGTGCCCACCGTGGCACTGGTGTCCGTTTTTGTCCCGCCCTACATGACCATTCAGATCGCCAGAGATGATGATGTCGTCTTCATATGGGATCTGCCTGAGTTGGATGTCGAGCAGTTCCCAGAAGGTATCCTTCTCCTCCTCGTGACATCCGGTCTGAGGGGCGTAGGCGGACAAGATGTGTAGGCGCTGCCTCTCGGTCGCTACGACGATTATCATCAGTCGTTCTGTGAGGCGCTTAACTTCTGCAACGGAGCTTTGCCAGGTGGGACTGACAACCACAGCTACACCGCCGCGGTTTTCCTTACAGCTGGTGTATATGATCTTATAGCCGTCTATAGTCGTAGCCTTGTTGCCCTTCCAGCGAGTTTCCTGGAGGCAGCAGATGTCCAGCTTCCTGTCCCGCATGACCCTGACGATCTCGGTCGAGCGTCCAGTCAGCGAATCCACGTTCCAGGTAGCCACCTTGAGCGTCTGGCAATCCTCTGTTCCCCGCTTGCGATTTTTCACACAGATCGGGTAGTCTCCGTGCGCGTCAGACCCGGACGCGGCCGTCATAGCTTTCTCACACGGTGCAAGTGCGCCCTGCTTTCCGCGTGGACCATTTCATTGATTTTTGACGCAGGCCAATGGTCTCCTGCGCCCGTCGGTTCCCCCGAACGCGGTAGCATTGGGCGTGTGTTCAGTAGTGGACGTTTCCTCCATGTTGATGCGGCATTTGAGTACTCCAGCCGGCCTGTCGCGTGGGCCTGTCGTCGGAGGGTCTGCTCTCAGTTACGGTCAGCGTTTAGCGGCTTCGCGCATCCAGGGGACACCACTTGGAGGTGGCAGACCGCTCGTCCCTACTTCTGCTACTTTTCTTGACTACTACAAATGCCGGTATTGTGGTTTTCTAGGGGTTTGGACTAAAATGTGGATTTTGTTTTTAACACTCATATTTAACAACATATTTCCACATAGGGGAATTCAACAATTGGAGACGGCATCTCATTTGAGGCATTGCAGCAGGTATTCAAGGGGAGTTGGACTGTTTGCTTGTGGCTATGTAGAGATTCTAGGCGATTCCTCTTTTAACTCCATCCCCAGGTTCTGCCTCTTCTTCCCCTAGACCTCCAAACTCAAAAAGACTCCTGACTCGCAAATCTGACTGCAACATCTGGACAAGAGAGAGGGGGTGGAGGGAGGTGGGAGGGAGGGAGAGAGGGAGAGAGGGAGATTGCAGAATTGGTGGGCAGGCAAATCACCGTCTCCATTCTTCAAGAACTTCCTGTTCAGGGTGGATTTTCAAACATTCAGCCATGTGGTCTCCTACCTTGAGCAGGCAACTCCGACTTTGCTCCAGCTGCTCTTCCTCTCTAATGGCTTTTTTTCTGGCTCATCCAGATGCTTCAGGGACTTCTTCACTGGGCTCATCAGCTCTTTGCACTTGGGAGACAGAAAAAGCAAAGCTCCATGTGAGTCGCACATCAGAAGGAAGGCGAGGAAAGGGAGACCCCGATTGAGGCAACCTTTTGAGGCTAGGGGCCCATTTGAATCTGGGGGAGGGGATCTGCTGTGGGCACCCTCTCAAAATGGCAGCCAGAGGAGTCTTCCCCGTTCCCAAGACAAGTCACCAGGCTACAGAGAGGACAACGTTGGAGTGGGAGGTTTTACTCTTGCAAAGCAGACTCTCTCTTTTCATCCCATTCTCAGAAGATCTACAATTCTCCTGTGTTCAAGGTAAACTGGTTGCGGGAAAAGTCCTTTTCTGTTGAGATGAACCTGCCAGGGACCGTGTTTGGCTTTCCAGCATGTCAGCCACCTTAACTGATGAGGGGAAGAAAGCAAGAGGGCGAAGGAGCCTGAGGTGTATCCAGAGAAACACCTGGAGCCACACGGTCTCCAGCCCCAGTTGGCTGGGCAAGAACAAGCAAGCGAAAGTGATCCAGAGTTCAGGATGGGATTTAACGCTCGTCTGGGGAGGCCCTAAAATCTTGGAGACGGTGCGAGAGGTTCCCACCTTTCTTGAGGTGAATTCATTCAGGTGGAGGAAGGGAGCTTTTGTTTTGATCCAGAGGGACCGATCGTTTCATAAAAGAGGCAGTCCTCGACTTACAACCATGAGAAGCTACAGCAGCACTGAACCAAGTGACTTATGACCCTTATGGCCGTTGCAGCATCCTCCTGCCACTAAGAGATGGCAGGGGGGTGTTTGAGGTGCCGGCCCCGCAGGCTCACCCCATTGACTGTTGCACTACTCCGAAACCGGCGCCTCGAATACGGCAGCACATTGGGAAATTAGAGCAAAGCCGCCGCGACCACATTCGAGGCACCGGCTCTGGAGTGGTGCAACAGTCAATGGGGTGAGCCTGCAGGGCCGGTACCTTGAACGCCCCCCTGCTGCCTCTTAGTGCCCCTCTGACGGCCCCCTTGGCGACGCTAAGAGGTGGCAGGGGGCATTCGAGGCACCGGCACCACAGGCTCACCCCATTGGGAAGAGAGTTTAAAAGAGATGCAAGCTGAGTGCGGTGTCTGCCGGGAGCAAAGGTGAGTTTACCTTGTGTTGACTTTGCTTATCTGTGTTCCTGGCATCTTCCCAACCGTGTTGAGTTATTGCCATGCCTTCAAGTCTGGAATTCCTTCTCCTGCCCTGCCGAACTAATGACCTCCTCTTGCCTTGATTGGACTTCTAGTTACAGTGTTTGTTGACCACGTTTTGGTCTTGATTCTCTGCAGCCCAAGGCTGTTCCTGGGAGAGTTTTCCTCCAGCCCAGAAGGTAACCACGACATTGGGGGCAAAGTTGGAGCTAATAAAGGGACTCCTACTGATTATCTGACTGGGTTGCCTTTGGGTCATCACAGTTAAAAGGTGCAGGTGTGAATGCAGCCACTGGGGAAGAGACCGGGTTCAGTGGGTCGTGTGGATCTCACAAGAGTCAGTCAGGTGGGGTGGTAGTCCAATCCCAGGGGGCCCTGAGTTCCAGTCCTGCCTGGGGTGCCAAGCCAGCTAGGAGGCTCTGGACCAGCCGCTCTCTCGGAGCCCTGGGAAAGAGGCAATGGCAACCGCTTCTGAGCAGCTTCCCCTGGGGGCTTCCAGGCAACCTTCCCGCCCAGCTGGGCGAGGCCGAGGGGCCTCTCTGGGCCTGGCTTCTTCCTCGCTGGTCAAGCGGCCTCCAACGGGCTGGATTTGGAGAGGGTTTGGCAGGGGGCTGTGCTGTGAGGAGCGGTCACACAGGGGTCCTGCAGTGCCAGGGGGTTCTGCAGGGGGTCCGCCCCCTCCCTAGTGAGGGCAGGGAGGGAGGGGGCCTGGGGAGAGGTTGTTTCACTTTTGATGGCCATAAGAAACCAGGGTTCCTGCATTCTGCAAGCTAGCCAATGACTGGGGGTCTCTTCAGGGGTCTTTGTTCTTCCCCAAAATGGAGGCAGGACGTGGAGAGGGGCTGGTCTGCATCCGAGTTTTTCAAAGTTGAGGACGAATGGACTTCAACCCCCAGAGTTCCCCTCCCAACAGTGCATGGACTTCCTCATGCTGGGCAGGGAATTCTGGGAAATGAAAGTCCCTTCACCTTCAACTTCCAACTTTGGAAAATGCTGGTCTCCCTTCTTCCCTTTTGTGAGGCGTTAAAGCCCTGCACCAAGACTTGGCTAACTCACAGGTTACTCAATCTATTTTCTTTTTTTCTCGGTCTCTCGCTCTCCCGCTCTCCCTTCCTGGCAACCCCGGATCCCCCTTGGAAGACCAGGAGGAAGAGCGCCCCCTGTGGGAAGGGTGAGGCAGCACTCCAGCGGGACTCCAGTAGGGGGCGGCAGAGGCCTCGGAGCTGGCGGACTTCTGGCACCGTCGGGCAGCGCGAAGGGAAAGGGGGCGATTTGGAGAAGGCAGGAGGGAGGCTCCAGGCGCACTGCCAGCTGAGCCGTCGAAGAGAACAGTGCCCCTTTGGCCCGCTCCCTCCAGCGGCTCCTCTCCGGCCTTTCAGCGGCGCTTTGCCCCCCCCCCCCCCCCCGGTGCTGCCAGGTTCCCTCTCATTCCCGCCCTTTCTTCAAGGCCCCCTGCTCCCCCAAGCGCTCTCCTTCACCCCCACCACGCCCCCTGCCCAGACCCCTCCCCCAAACGCTCTGCCCCCTGCCCCCCCTTCCCGCCCTCCCAGACAGACAGGCCGCCTCTCCCACTTCTCCTCGCCCACCCCGCTTTCTTGGCCCGGACCAGCCACCACCCCCTCCAAAGACCCCGAAATCCTCGTCCCCCTCGTCCCCCTCCTCCCCCTCCTGCCAAGACCCCTCGTGGCTGCTCTCTGAGGGGAACCGGAGCTCTCAGACCCCATCCCCCCGCACGCTCTTTCTCAGCACCTGTCTGGGTCAAAGGCGCCTTTTCTTTTGAGCGTCTCATCCAATCACAGCGCTCCTTGTTCCTTTGGGTCTGTGGTAGAATGAGGAGAACAACGGTTATTAATGACGGCGCCCCATCTTAGTCTCTTCCAAAAAGGCTCCGTTGTCCCATGAGGAGAATAACGGTCATAATCGGGGCGTAAAATATGATGGATATTTTCAAAAAAGGCCCGACACAGACAGTGCACTGTCGCTGTAGAAATGGAACCTGATGTACGATACAGGAATAAAATAATTTTTAAAATCCATGCAAGTCAATAGCCTCCAGCATGTCTTATAATGGATTCCATAGTAAATGTTTTGCTGTGTGGAAAAAGCACAAAAAGCCGCAAACACAATTCCCTAAATAATAGGGGGGGGGCGGGGGGGGCTGCTGAATCCCCCGGGGGAGCCTCTTCCTCAGCGGCGGGGCTGCTCTGGAAAAGGGGCCCCAGGCGATCTCACCGGATGGCGGTCCTGGAGGCATCCCCCCCTCTGGCTCAGTGGGGCGGGCAGGGAGGGTCCCTCGGAGAGGAGGGGGGCTCCTGCAGGTATGCCGGCTCCGTCCTGTCCCTGGCTTTCCAAGCGATGGGCAGTGGCTTCCTCTCCCGCCGGACCCTCGCAGCCTCCGGGCCCCGGGGGATCGTCTGGATGGCCTCACAGGCCTGGGAACGGAGGCCTCGTGGGGTGGGGGGTGGGGGGTCCTCCTGTCGCTCAGGCGGGCCGGTTTCCAGGGCTGCCCGGGTGACTGGAGCCCGCGGAGGTCGGACGGGGAGGAATCCGCCCCACCTGAACCCCAAACCCCAAAAACTTTAACCTTAGACTGTCTACTATTGACCTCACCCCTTTCCTAAGCGCACCAACGTGCCTGCCTTCCCTGTCCTATTGTTTCTCTTATTCTTCTTTTATTTTTCTTATAAGTACCCATTTCATGTATTCACAACTATGTATACACTTATACTTATTATCTTGTAAACAATTGGCAAATCAAATAAATAAATAAATAAATAAATAAATAAATAAATAAAATAAAAATGCAAGGCAGGTCTCTCCCCCCGGAGTAGCTTCTCTCCTCTCTCTCCGCCCCAGAGGCTCCCTCGCTTCCTCCGGGGTTGCCGCCTGGGGTTGGCGGGAGGAAGAAGGGCCCGATTCTGGGGGGGAGGAGTGGGCAGCCACGGGGCTGGGGGGGAGAGACTGGGGGGGGCAGAGAAGGCCGGGGGTCCTTTCAGAGCATTTGGGGGGACAGTTGGGAGCTCTTGGCAGGGAAGCAGGTGGGGGGAGGGGAGGTGACACTTGACCCCCCTCCCCCTAAGAGAGGGTGGGCTCCCCCTCCCCCTCCCCAGGGAGGCTCCCCCCGCTGCTCTCCCGCCCCCCCAGAGTGCTTCTCCCCCGGGCACCCCAACTGTCCCTGCCGCCCCCCCCCGTTCCTTTGGAAAGAAATCTCTTTTTCCTCCTTTCAGCGTTTGGCTTCGTTCATTCGGAGCCTCCAATTTCCTGGTTTCCCTAAAAATGGGGGCTCTGCTTGAGTTGCGTCTCCCTGATTCTGCCTTTGATATTTGTCTCTCTTGTCTTCTTTCAGGTTATCGGGGTCTTTGTGCAACCATGGTGGTTCCTTCTGGGATCCTCCTTCCCTTCCCTTCTTTCCCTATTCTTTGTCCTTTCCTTTCCTTTCGTTTCCTTCCCTTCCCTTCTTTCCCTTTCCCTTCCTTTCCTTTCCTTTCCTTCCCTTCCCTTCTTTCCCTATTCTTTGTCCTTCCCTTTCCTTCTTTCCCTTCCCTTCCCTTCTTTCCCTATTCTTTGTCCTTCCCTTTCCTTTCCCTTCTCTTTCCCTTCCCTTTCCTTCTTTCTCTTTCCTTTCCTTCTTTCCCTTTCCTTTTCCTTCCCTT
>NW_028263154.1:109838-162456 GCF_049901735.1 Notechis scutatus
GAAGAATGTATCCATTTATTGCATAGGCGTTTGGGGCATGTAAATTTTAAAATGCTAAAACGTACAGTTGAGTTATCTGAAGGAATAAGGTTAAAACCTTGTGATAAATATTTACGTTGTAATGTTTGCTGTGAAGATAAGAGCAAAGTATTGCCTGCAAATAGGCTAAATGGTTTCAAAACAAAAGAACCTTTAGAAGTAGTATTTGCAGACATAATAGGTCCAAAGAAACCCAGTATGGGGGTGCTAGATATATACTGAGCATTATGGACCATTATTCTAGATATGGGTTTTGCTATTTAATGAAAAGCAAAACTGAAACATATCAACATTTTTTCAATTGGCTTAGGTTTGCTGAAAGAAAGTCTAAACGGCAACTGATAACCCTGGTGACAGATAATGGTACGGAATTTATTAATAACAAATTCCAGAACAGACTTAAGGTAGCTGGAATAGAGCATAAGAAGTCTGCTCCATACAGGCCAGAACATAATGCTTTTATTGAAAGAAGAGGCCAAACACTACAGGCAATGGTTAGAACAATGTTAAATGATTCTGGGTTACCTGATTCTTTGTGGGGGAGGCTACAATGTGTGCTAATAACATATTGAACAACGTTGTTAATACAACAACAGGTGAAATACCATTTACCAGATGGCATGGCAGGAAACCTGATCTAAGTTACCTGCACACATTTGGTGCACCAGCATGGGTGCATATTCCTGCACAAATCAGAAAAAAAAGGGCAACATAGAGCTAAAAGATTTTTCTTTGTTGGTTATCAGGCAAACCATAGGGCATATAGATTTTGGGAGAAAGGCACATCTAAAGTGTTATGTAGTGCTAGTGCCCAATTTCTAGAACATGAAGGATGGGAGAAATTAGAACAGGATGCCAATAAAGATGTAATTATTGAATCCTATAGAAATCCCATTAGTTATCCCTGTAACTTTAAAAATAAAATAAAGAGACAAATACAGGATGAAATAGTGCCCATAAAGGAAGAAACAGATTCAATAGCTGAACAGGATGAGGAAGATGAACAGGTAATAGTTCAACAAAGTCCTCCTGTAAGCCCTGTAATTCCCAGAAGAACTACACGTGTATCTAGACCGCCTGATAGGTACCAGGCTAACACAGTGTGTCAGATTAATCAAGTTCCTAATTCTGTTGAAGAAATTAAAAAGTATCCTAATAAGGAAAAAGAAAAATGGTATGCAGCAATGAATAAGGAACTGAATTCATTAAGTGATATGAAGGTGTATGAAAATGCCAAATTACCTGTAGGAAAGAAATCCATTGGCTGCAAATGGATATTTAAGGTAAAAACAGATAAGGATGGTAATTTAATCCATAAGGCAAGGTTAGTAGCCCAAGGTTTTAGGCAGAATGCTAATGACTATGATGAGGTGTTTGCACCTAGTCTTAAGGCAGCAACCTTGAGAGCAGCTTTAGTATGGGCAGCTAGTAAAAACTATATAGTTAACCATCTAGATGTGGAAACTGTTTACTTGCACGCCCCATTAAAACATATTATTTATATGAAAAAACCTGTTGGTATTAAAAGTGAAAATAAGGATAATAATGATTGTTGGTTGTTAAAGAAAAGTCTCTATGGTCTTAAACAATCAGGCTATGAATGGAACCAGTATATTGTAAAGGAACTAGACAATATAGGATTTAAAGCTGGTTTAGCCGATCCATGTCTGTTTAAGAGGGAGACAAATGGGAAAGTATCATTATTATTACTATTCACAGATGACATTGCATTGATAACTGAAACTAATGATGAAGCAAATAAAATAATAGCATCATTAGGAAAGAGAATAAAGATCAAGCAATTAGGGGAGATAAAGAAGTATCTCGGTTTGAATATAAAGAAAACACGGAAAGGTTATAAGATATCTCAGGAAGATAAGATAAGCAAATTACTAAAAGATTACAAGATGGAGCTTTGTAAGCCAGCTAAGACTCCAATGAGTCAGGAGTTTAGCAACACTGATGTACAAAGCCCGGAGTTTGATAAGGTGATTTATCAATCTTTAATTGGTAGTTTGAGTTATATTAGTAATTGGTCTAGACCAGATATTTCGTACTGCGTGAATCAGTTGGCTAGATTCAATTCTGCACCATGTGAAAGACACTGGATTGCAGCTAAGAGGATATTAAGATATCTTAAAAAGACAATGAATTATTCATTGTATTTAGAACCAAAGGGTGATTTAATTCTGAGTGCTTATGCAGATGCTAGTTTTGCATCAGAAAGAGACACTAGAAAGTCGACTTCAGGAACAGCCATAATGCTGGGTAAGACATTAATAGGCTGGAAGTCAATAAGACAACAGCATATAAGTTTGTCTACTATGGAGGCAGAATTCTCCTGTTTATCATTGTTATGTACAGAATTAATAATGTATAAACAAATGTTAATTGATATAGGTATAACTGTAGATTATCCTATAATTATTCATGAAGATAATCAGGCAGCAATTCAAATGGCCACAAATATTGGAGTAAAAACAAGGAGCAAGCATACAGATCTAAGATACCTAAACGTGAGACAATCTGTAAGAAGTAAGATGATTCAGCTAGAGTACTGTATGTCGGAGGACAATTTAGCTGATAATTTTACTAAAGCCCAAGGTGCCAGTAAGCACCAGGAGAGTTGTGAAAAATATGGGATAAGATTGTAAAGGTATTATATATTTATTTCACCCAAAAGGGGAGTATGTTAGGTATAACATTGATACCAAATATGGTTTGGGTGAATAAATATATAAAACTTAGATATCATGGTTTAAGTGCTTATCACTTTAAGCACAATGCAGCAGGCAATTAGCCAATTAAGGGTGCGGTTAGAAGTTACAATATAAGGAAGCATTAGAAGCTGGAAAGCTTACTGTCGCTAACTGTGTCTGGCTGTTACTGTCTGGCTGTGTGCTACTGTTACTGTGTGCTGCTGCGACTAACTGTGATTACTGACTGTGAGTGCCTGTGACTGAACTGTTATTGTTTGCTACTGTTTGCTGAATATCCAGCGTTTGTTTCTCTGGAGAGTGAAACCGGAGGAGGAGAAGATATCTTTATCGGCTGATAAAGATATTGCAAGGACTCTTAACTTGGACTATACTAGTGAGTCTTACTGGATGGAAATACTGTGAATGACTTAATGGACTGAATGACAATGCTTAAACTCTAACTGGATTAAAAACTATTTAAACTACAAACAGTGTTTGTGTTCAGTGTGTGTATACTCTGGGGCCCTTCCGCTCTCCTTTGGTTGCCTGGCTTGACTACTGCTGCAATACTCTTCTAGGGGTTAATTCCCAAACCCTAACAGACTTTAATTCCCAGAATTCCCTGCCCAGTGAGGCTCTCTGGCCACAAACCTCCTCCTCCTCCTCCTCCTCCTCCTCCATGGCCGCTGCTCTCTGGCTGGGACCCCTGAGCCCCCTGGCTCTTCCCTGGGGGATGGAAGAGCCTCCGCTGGGCCTCCCTTTGGGGCCTCTGCTAAGGGCACGGCTGGGGCTGAGGACGATGGGGGCTGGAGTCCAGGCCCTTGGGAGGCCCGCATGGGTACCCACTCGATCCGGGCAGGACAGAGATCCACCCGGAGGACCTGGGAAAAACCCCTGGGAAGCAGCCCCTCCCTCCTTCCTTCCTCCCAACGCCTGGCAGGAGGGGAGAGAGAGAGAGAGAGGAAGCCGACCCAGAGAGGGTCACAGCCACGTTCTCCCTTTTTCTCGGTCTTGGGATTCGCCCCAGCCTTTCTGCCCTGGGGAGCAGCAGCCCCAGTATCTTCAGGCCTGGCCTCACTGGGAATACTGGAAACCAGCATCCAGAACCATGTCTGTGGCTCCAAGCAGGAGAAAGAGCATCAAAGTCACCAGTTGATCCTCTGAACACCCAAATCTCTATCCAGGTTTGTCCAGACATTGGGGGGGGGATCACCAACCCCCCCTCCACCCCTAAAGCTGCCTCTCTGTCCCATTCCCATTGTCCCAACTTTTTCCCTGAATGCCAAACTCTGATCTGGTTCACACATTCTGCCAACCCCCGTTCGCTCAGCCGTAGTTTACTCCAAGTGTTGCAGCTGCTGAAAACCCCCAAGGAGCCAGAAACGGATCCTAGGAAAAGCTCCCCATCCTGTGTGCAGACAGGCTGAGTTGACCTCCCCACTAGGTGAGTCCACACAACGCCCTTAACCCAGGTTGATGGAAGAGAACTGCAATGTTGGCAATAGGTGCCAGGCCAAAACACATAAACCAGATGGTGGCATAGCGTGACGACCTGCTTCCCGCATGAACACAGGACGGGGGAAGGTTCCCACCTGCCAGAATGCGTGAAATGGAGTCAACCTATTTCAAAACTCCGTCCATATTTTCAGGGGCTCCAAGGACGAGACCCCCGCCCCTTAGAGGCTCCTTTGTGGGAAGGGAAGGGAGAAGGAAGCCGCTTTGAGACTGGTTCCCTCTAAAGCCCACCTCCTCTGCACCCCCAGGAAAGACTCAGGACCTGCTGTGGACAAAGCCTGGCTGAGATTCACCCAGCTTGCTAAAACTGCTGCAGAAATGCCTGGAAACACCTGGATGCCCCCAGCAACAGCTGGGAACTTGGCCCACTCAAGGCAGCCCAGGAAAGAGGGTTCCTTCCTTCCCAAAGCAGGTGAAAGAGGACTCAAACTCCCATGATGCTCAAAGGAGTTGGGCTCACTCAGCTCAATGGATCTGAGCCCCTGAAGCCACCTGGAGGGACCTTCACCCAACCCCCTTGCAGGGACTCTGCCTGGGGTCCTGCAACGGGGACTGAGGGGCCCCACCAGTGCTGGGCTTGGCTGGAGGGCCAGGTCCAATCCTGAGCCCCCAAAAGGCACCGGAAGCCCCGTGAATCTCCCAAGAGACTCTCCTCCGGCCTCGGCCCTTCCTTCTGGCCTGGACCAAGCTGGGTCGGCTTCACACACCCCGACCCTGCGGGAACAGCAGCCCCCACCTGCCAGGTGCAAAGCTGGCACACCAGACTCGGATCCTGGCAAGAGATGCAACCTGGGGACCCTCACCCCATTCACTCCCCCCCTGCCCTGGGCCCCCATGGGGCAGATCCCCCCACCTGCCCTGCAAGGCCCGAGGGAGCCCTCTCCATGGGGCGCCCCACTTCCCAAGGCAGGAGGAGGAAGAAGCCCCTGGCTGTCCCCGGGGAAATTGGCAGCAGGGGCCCAGGCTGACCTCCCCTCTCCCTGGACCCCACCAGCCCCACCTGGCCTGCAGGTGCCCAGGGCTCACCTTGGAGCTCCACCTGTCCCCCACCTGTGATGCCAGAGCCGCTCTCCCAGCCAATCCCAAGGAAGGCTCCTCCCTCAGAGGTGGGCTTTTTGATAGCACCTGAGCTGCCCAGACCAGATGGGAGGGGCTCCCCTGCCTCCCTCTCCCCCTGCCCCCTCCCTCCCTGCCCTCACTGGGGAGGGGGCAGACCCACTGCAGACCCCCCCTGGCCCTGCAGGACCCCTGCGTGCCCCCTCCTCACAGCACAGTCCCCTGCCAAACCCTCTCCGAATCCAGCCCTTTGGAGGCTGCTTGACCGGTGAGGAGGAAGCCAGGCCCAGAGAGGCCCCTCAGCCTCGGCCAGATGGGTGGGAAGGTGGTCCGGAAGCCCCCAGGGGAAGCCGGCCCAGAGATCTTGGCCAGGCTGCTCAGAAGCCGTTGCCATTGCCTCTTTCCCAGGGCTCCGAGAGAGCGGCTGGCCCAGAGCCTCCTAGCTGGCTTGGCTCCCCAGGCAGGACTGGAACTCAGCCCCCCCCCCCCGGATTGAAGCCCCAGCCACCCAACTGACTCTGGTGGGATCCACATGACCCTCTGAACCCGGTCTCTTCCCCAGTGGCCGCATTCACATTTGCACCTCTGTTGAAAGGCTGTCAAAATGCCTTTCTTCTGAGGATTCGATTTTCCCGCTGGGAGAGCTCCGCGCAAGGATACGGACAACTGCTTGAAAGCTGGATCTTTTTATTTTTCAGGAAGGCGAGAGATAGCAAGAAGTCTGCGTTCCTGGGCTAGCTACCTTCGAATGGTAAGTCCCTGATTTTTATACCCTTTTCTCCTTTTGTGTGAGTGCTTGTGTTTGTATTTCTTAATGTTTTAAATCCTGTCAGGGGTTGTCTTTCTTCCCGCCAGAGGGTAAACTCCGCGGGTGCGGAAGGCAAACTTTGCGGGTGGTTTGATTGTTTTATCGGTTTCGTCCTAATCTTTTTAGCTTAATGGTTTCTTATATTTGTTTTGTGGCAATCTCCTGTCTGTCTCCTTTGTGATATATTTTGTGCCTTTTGTCTGTTTGTTTTGCTGATTTGGCATGTCTTGTGTTTGTAAGGGTTTTCTTTTCTTTCTTTCCCTACTTTTCTTAATTATTTGGGCTTTTGTCTAAGGGGCTTCTTTAATACCTTTTATTTGATTCCTTTTCCTATGCAAGTTTGTTTTATGGCTGGCCTGATGTTCCCTTTGGGCTTTTCCTGCTTGGGTGACACCACTGTCCTCGTGAAGTTCCCTTTCCACACCTCTTAACCATGGTTTGTTTCCCGAGGTTGAACCATTTGGCCGAGTAGTCAGTGGATGATGGGAACTCGGAAGAAGATGAATTCCTGGAAGAGAAGCTGATCAAGAGGAGATACACAGGCAGGCCTCGACTCCCAATCATTCATTTAGTGACCGATCCAAGTTACAACTGCACTGAGAAATGGAACTTAGGACCATTTTTCACAATTAATGACCTTTGCAGCATCAAATGCAGGGATCAGAATTCAGGTGCTTGGCCACAGTTTCATGTTTATAATGGCACCAACATCCCAGGGCCATTGTGATCCCCTTTTACAACCTTCTGACAAGCAAAGTCAATGGGGAAGCCACATTCACTTAATGACCGGGTTCCTAACTTATCAACTGCAATGATTCATTTAATGACTGTGGCAAGAAAGGCCATCAAATGGGGCAAAACTCACTTGATGGATGTCTCACTTAACAACAGAAATGTTGGGCTCAGTTGTGGTCGTAAGTCGAGGACTACCTGTATTGGGGACCCTTTTCTTCTGGCGAGGACCCCATTCACACAACATGCTTGACCAGGCCGGGGTCCTCGCAGCCCCCCTGAGAGAAGCCAGAGGTCCACATGGAGCCTCCTCAAGGCCGGTGAGAAACCCTGGATGACCATAGCCCCCCTCCTCCCTCCTCTGGGGTCTCCCTGGGACAAACCCAGAAGTTGGGGTGGGCTTCCTCCCCTCTGGGCCTCACCCGGCTTCGGTCAGACATGGCTGGGAACCTCCTGGAGGAGAAGAGAGTCTCATTGCACATCAACCTGGCCCTGAAAAGCCACAGCTTGAACCCGGAGCCACCCAGGATCTGGTCTGCAGGCCCTGAGAGCAGAATCTGAGGGAGGTTCAGGGGGAGAACTTCCAAGCGGTGGACCTGGGATACGGGCCTTCCTCTGCTCCTCCCTGCCAGGGTGGGCCTGCCTGTCCCTTCAGTTCCCCCTCCCACTCAGCCCCCCGGTTCCCCTTCTGGGCCAAGAAGTCCATATTAATGTCTCCCCCAGTGAAGAAACATCCTCCCTGAACAACGGATGCCAATAAACCAGGAACAAAGGAGTTCCAACAGCACCTTTTTTGGGATAGAAAGTCTCAGCCCCAGAAATTGGGAAGGTCAGAGGGGTCCCTCCCTCCCCCCAAATAGAAGATCCCCACAACAGAGGAAGAGCCACCAGATCTCCAGAAATCCTGTCGCTAGAAATCAGGTTGCACCATCCACCACACTGTGGGCATCACCGCCATCTTTGTAGGGTTTCCCTGTGATAAGATGGGTGGCCAGTAAATTTAATGGATGGATGGATGGATGGATGGATGGATGGAAGACAGACAGACAGACAGACAGACAGACAGACAGACAGACAGATATGGATTGATAGATCTCAGCTGCAGACTTTACAGTCCATTCTTTATTTAAAAACTAAGAAACATCACAATATAAAGAATCTTGGTGTATTATAGGAACATTGTAAGATAACACAGGAATGACAAGAAAATAAAAATAAAAATTTCCATCCATTCTATAACTTTCTCCCTATTTACCCAACGATCTAGTCCACAAGTTGTCACTTTCCTGCTTCTTAATGAGCTTTTATCTCAGAATTAATATTGCTAGAAAAGATGGGAAATGAAATTTCATTTCAGGTACAAGCAATTTTAAAACCGGCTGCAATTAAGATCAATATATGGGATTATGACATAAAACAGAATTCCAAACAGGGTCTACTCTTAACCTTGGGCAGAGATCAAGGGTGCCGATTGTCATTAGAAGACAGGCAACACTACAGTTAAATGGCATTAACTTAGAAATGGCACCAAACTCCATAGCTCTGGGTGACCTTCCCCAGCAATCTCTGGAGACAAGAGGCCATGTTGAAGGACAGCAGAAGTCAATTCCCTGGGTGCTGAATTCTCTTCCCCAGCATCACTTTCTGGACTTGCCCTGACTGGGAGGAAGGACCACAACCACAACAAAACAGTGACCCCAGGGGTATATCTGTAATTTTTACTAACATGGTTTATTCCAGCCTCTCCTCTGCAGATGGAGCCCAGAAAAAGTTCAGGATCCCAAGAGGAGAAGTTGCTTCTCACTGTAATTATGACCATCTGGGCCTTTGAGACCTGTGATGCTATATCTCCAGTTTTAGACTTCGATGTAGACATCAGATTGAAGCCACATGCAAAGGATCTTATATCAGAAAAGGATAAATTCCTTGGGTGAAGCTCTCTGGGACCAAGTTTTGGGACAGGTACAGGCTCTGCTCTTGATTGCACCTTTCTCTCCTTTGCAGATGAAACTGAGTGGTTCTCTGTTTAGATCAGGAAAGCCACTGGCACTTCTCAGAGTCTTTGAATTTTTCCAACTGTTCCTGTTGTTTGTGTTAGAAACAGGAAGTGGATTGATTAATGCCATGAATGATGGACCTCCTGCTTCTGCTTCTGCTGCTGCTGGTGTCCCCATCAGTCTGTGGGAAGCTGAGAAGGAAATGCCCATTGAGTTTGGAGCACCAGGATGGGTACAATCCATGGAGCTTTTACAGGCCTGGGGACCATCTCATTGGTGTGGTCACAACTGAAACATATGTGTCGCCTATAATGTGGCCTTTCAACAGCCCTCCTTCCATACCTTCTCCTTCGTAAGTCATGCAGGGTGATGGAGTTGCACTCCCTCCATGTGCAATTCTAACACTCTCCTTCTTTTCTTCTTATTTCACTTATTTTTGTACCTCAGGACCTGTCTAATTTCCTGAATGATTTTGATTTCCATGGCTTCCCTTTTTGCCTTACTTTGTGGAAGAGAGTAAAATCCAAAGATGGAGTTTTTAAAAACCTGAATGAAATCCAGATGATTTTCCTTTCTCAGTTCATTCCTGAGTTCATCACTTGAATAATGACCTTTGTTTAAGTAGTGACTGAAACAATTGTAGTTGCCTCTCTCATTTGCATAATTGATCATTCGATTTGGATCAATGTTGGCCTAAGGCTTAGTAGGTTTGTGAAGGATTATATATTTTAAAAACATTTGTTGTTGCTATTGAATATAATAACATGAATATTGTTTTTCAATAGGAAGAGTTCTGCTCTAACAATACCCTAAAATCAATTTTTGCTATTCAAATGGTCAGCAAGAATTCCCAGCTCCTGCACAATCTCACACTTGGTTACAACATCCATGACAACTATGGAAGCACTTCCGCACTTCAGATGCCTTGCTGGACATTCTTTCCACTGGAGAATCCAATGTCCCCAACTATGGCTGTGGGAGGAAGGACAACCTCCTGGCTCTGATTGATGCAGCCAGGGACATCTCCATCCAGATGTCAATGTTTGTAGGCACCTACAAAGTCCCACAGGTTTGTGTGTTTTTCTCTATCTGGTAAGGTGAGTGGGGTGGTGGGGATGAACAACAGATCCAATATCTTCATAGAATTCAAGAGCAGCTTTTCAGAATATTAGGGAACATATCAACGATGTTTTAGTCTATTATGTTCATCTTCAAATTGACCATTAAAGGCCTGAAGAGCCATAAGGTCCCTAGAGGATATTCTACTGAATATTCTACTATTGAAAAACTATCCAGGTTTTGAGGTCCTCCATTAGCATGTTCATTTTCACATATCAATAATATCTGCCTTATCCAATTGGAATCAAGTTGGCAATAGTCCTGTCTATGTATAAAAATATTCAGACCAAGAAGAGTATCTTTGGGATGGATAAAAGGAGTTCAGCTCCTGCCCTCATAGATAATTGTTAATTTACACAATTTCTGCTTTGTATAAATTCAGGGTATATAATTATTGGGTTTAAAATTAAAGTGATGAAACAGACATATAGTCCCAAAACAGACAAAATTTCAATTAAAGACTTATTGGATTGTACAACTGTCTACGATTGACCTCACCCCTTTCCTAAGAGGTCTGTAGGGGCGTGCATAAGCGCACCAATGTGCCTACCGTCACTGTCCTACTATTTCTTTTTATTTTTCTTATATGTATCCATTTCATGTACTCATAACTATTCTGTTAGCAGTTGTGCTCTTGTACATCTAGAGAAGAAGCTGAAAAATTGCTTCACAAAGAATTTGGGATATAGAAGCTGAGAAAGAGGTTTTAGTACTCAAAAATAGCATATAATACAGCCCTATATCTTAGATCCAGACATTTTATCTAACATCTGCAAATTTGAATCTAATTGTTGGAATTGTATGGGTGACACAAAAAATTACATTGCATTTTTATTGTTTTTTTTTTGTTTAATATGATTTTAGCGTTCCATTTTTATATACAACCTTGTTAATATTCTGTCTTAAATATTTTAAACCATGACTAAGGAACAAACTATTCTTATATATTCATCAAAACAAAATTGGGTTTGTCAATAAGTAATATTTTGGAGTTGATCTGGACCACATTATAACACAGCATTCTTCATTACTTTTTCAGATCACTGTGGAATTCCTTCAGAGGCTCTGAGTGATAAAAGGAGATTCCCTTTTTCCACCAGATGCTCCCCAAAGAAGGATTCCAATACCCAGCAATTGTCCAGCTGCTCCTCCATTTCAGATGGACCCTGATTGGCCTCTTTGCTTCAGACACAGAAAAGGGAGATAATTTCATGAGGACTTTCCCTCCGATGCTTGTCAGGAATGGAATTTGTGTGGTTATATCACAACGATTCACAACAACTGGACAAACAGCACCCCTCAGGGAGGCCCTCTCTAAGTGGAGACAAATCAACGTCTTTGTCCACTTCATAGAATTTATTTCCATCTGGAACAGAATTTTCCTTTCCATGAAGCACTTATGCATTTGCCAGGACCCATTGAAGGGAAAGTCTGGATCCTCACAAATTTTGCAGCGTATACAATAAAGAAGCACATACTTCTCAAATACATCCATAGTATTTGGAATTTTGGTTATCTGTCAAAAAAAGGCCAACAGATGCTGCCTTTGAACCCCATTTCTTTGTGGAAGATCCGTTTCAAGATCATTATTTCGCTGTTCCCTTTCCAAGCACGTCTTTTCTGTCAAAGGCCGCAGAAGATGCACCCAGAAAGCCCCACTGGAGACCCAGGAGAAAAGGAACAGGAAACGGATCATAAATGACCGTCATCGCTACAGTATCATTCAGACTCTGGCCCAGGCCATGAATGCCGCCTATTCCTCCAGATCGAGGAGGGGAAGGAAGGAGGGAGAAAAGAGGTTGGGGGCTCCGAGGCTGCAGCCGTGGCAGGTATGGGGGGTCCCAATAGGGATCCATTAATCTGAGATCCTTTGGAGAAGGAACTCAAAGGAGAAGGAGGGGAACATCTCAACCTTCTTGTGCTGCAAAAGGTCAAGAGATTTGCACCATCTAATTGCTCCTGTCTGACGCTCCGGAATAACAGGGAGCAGATCTGAAGTTTCTGTCTAGCCTCTGTTGGAAGAAATCTCCTTCTGGGTTCAGTTCCAAGTGGGGAAGAAAGACGCTGGAAACATGGTGACTGCTTGGAAGATGGTTTAATGGTGGACAGGAGCACATGCCTTGGTTGAGGAAAGAAGGGCTGAGATGCTGAGAGTGCAACTGTTTGATGCCCTCTGTTGGGATTTGAATTGAGCTTGTATTCTGATCGGTTGTCAGGCTCCCATGGGGCCATGCAGGGGCAACTCTGTAGGCTGTCCTGAGTCCCAGGCTTGGTTGAGCCTCGCTGGATGATGGTGATGGCTTTGGGCAATTCCTATATAGCTTTACCTGGAGTAGATCTTTGTTATGTAAAATAAACTGGCCTAGGCCAGAGTAATGGTCCATTAGCAAAGGTGGGAGGGGGCTGAGTTTCAGCCTCTCTGAGTTTCTACTTTTCTTTTTAGGGAAATATATTCTCCCTTTTAGTATATCCTAAAATATTTCATTTTCCTAGGAGAGGGGAGGGTTTTAACTACTCCCAACACCTCTTTCAGTCATTGGAAGAGTGTTGAATCCTCCCTTGTCCAACTGAGAGATTTTGTAAGTTGGAGAAGCTGCTCTCATAATCTCCTCCTTGTCTTCTCTCAAGACTCAGTTTCAGGTTGCAGTCAAGTACGATTTTGAGATTGTTTTCATAAACATGTATTTATTTACACATAACTCAAGATGGCAAATGTCTCCAACACAGCTTCCTCCTTCATCCAGTCCACTTTTAGTACAGTCAGAGACCAGCATTACAATAAATAATAATAATAATGGAGAAAAATAAAAATAAATGACAGTCAATGGGCAGTTAGAGTCTGCCTAATGCTGAGTCATGTGCGAATATGTGGCAATATAAATGTCCTAAATAAATAAATACATAATTTTGCATTACAGCAGAACAGAATTTGGCCCCATTCAGAGAAACTCCTTCCTACTGATCTGATAACTGCAGTTGCACGTAAAAGAGTTCCGTATTTCCCAGATATTTTATTAGGAGAGGCGTCACAAAGTGAATCCCTGAGTCCTGATAGGAGATGCCGCATAGCAGGCTGTGAAGTCACTGGTGGGATTCAAATTTTTTTACTACTGGTTCTGTGGGCATGGCTTGAATTTGTGGGCGTGGCTTGGTGGTCACGTGACCAGATGGGCGTGGCTTGGTGGCCATGTGACTGAGTGGGCTTGGCCAGGTGGCCATGTGACTGGCAAACCAAATACAATTGGTCCTCGCTTAATGGCCGGTTGCTTAGCAAGTGTTCTAATTTATGACTGATCTCCCCAGAGCTACTTGTCCTGTTTTTGGAGTTTTGACAACCATAAACACAAACACACAAACACACATGCACACACACACACTCAAACACAAACACACAGAGCTTTCTAGCCCTGCTATTCTTTGATTCTGTAAGGATCTCCTGCGGGAGCAGGGGGTTGGACTAGATGACCTCCGAGATTCGTTGCATGCCAGCCCTAGATTGCTGTGCTGCTTCAAAGAGTCTTCTGAAGCCAGGGTTTGTGTCCTAACTTCCTCTCCTTTTTTTCTCTCTCCCTCCCTCCCTCCTTCCATGTATTTATCTATCCATCCATATATCTCATTCACTTTCTCCATTCTCTCTCTCTCTTTCTCTTCTCTCTTTCTTCTCTTTCTTTCTTTCTTTCTTCCCTCCCCCCCTCTCTCTCTCTCTCTCTCTCTCTTCTCCACACACACACACACAGACACAGAGAGTAGGGAGAGAGAGGGGAAGATAGGGACCCGCCTCTTCGCTATCCCCCACCGTCCCCCTTACCTTCTCAGGCCAGGCGAGGGAGGGGAGGGTGAGGGGCAGGGCCAGCTGCTTCAGGCAAGGTGAAGAGGCGTCGACCAAGCACGGGAGTGTAGAAGCCTGGGAATGGCGGCTCCCGGCTCAGCTGCCCTGAGGGTCTCCTGCAGGCATATCGCGACAAGTGGGGCGAGAAGACCCGGGACAATCGTGCACCCACCTGCTGGCTGGCCGGGCCGGGCTGAGCTGGAAGAGGCGCATCTGCTGGGAGAAGTAAGAAAACGTAATCTGGGAGGGCAGGCAGGCAGGCAGATGTCCCAGGGCTGCTCCACATGCGCACTGCATCAGTAGCACACGCACGGCTGCACACACAGTGCGCATGTGCAACAGCCCTGGGACATCTGCCCGATCTGCACCACAGCCACCACGTGGTAGGGAAAGCTAGGAGAGCGACTGGGACAAGCGGGCGACCCGGTTGGGGTGTGGCCAACCAGGGGTCACCACCAGTTCACCTGAGCCGGTGAGAACCAGTTGAATACCACCTCTGTGTGAGCTGCAGTTCGAGTGGTCCCTTGTCAACAGGGGCCCAGTCTCAGCTCAGGCGCTCTTTCTTTGTATCGGCCCCCTGAAACGGCTCTGGGAACTCCGTTGCAGCTCTCGGAGGTTAATTCCCTTTGGACTCTTGGCAGGGTTATTCGATATAAATATCTCGTTGCTCTAAAGGCTGCTCAAATAAACATTCTTGGGAAGAGCAGCCCCATCTTGTTGGATTTCCAGATCTTTGAGACCTTGTTTGAGTTCACTAAGTGCACTAACTCATCCCCCATCCTTAAAAGCCCTTCCCTGCAGAAGCCACGGGGGCTGAGTACCAATGAGTAGTTGTGTGTTCATTTTCCCCACAACAACAACCCTGTGAGTTGAGTTGGGCTGAGAGACTGGCCCCAAATCCCCCCAGCCTGCTTCATGACCAAGGCGGGACTTGAACTCACATCCTCTTGCTTTCTACTTGGGGCTTAACCAGTAGACCAAACTGGCTCCCTTACATACTTATCAAGCTTGGCACAATCCTTCATCCAGTGCATCATTAATGTTCTTATATGAGATACTATAATTTATCAAATCCTAAAACCCAGATAGTTTTCTATTGCTTTTTAGTCATACAGTTGTTTCTAGGAGGAAATCATAAATATTTTTCTGGAAAGTTGGTAATGTTTAAATAACATAAAAGTATATTTGCCTGAGAATTGTTATAAATCTTGTATAATAGCAATTTATCAACCCTATTATATTAATGACAACATAGAAAAATTGATGACTTAACGACAAAATGTTGTATCTTCCCACTTTCATGACAAAGATTAAAAAAACTAAAGATTATTTGAGTACCATTTTTAAATCAGTTTTTATCCACTTAATTATCATACCATCCACCCCTCACTTAACTGGGTTTCTGATCACATCACAAAATTGTTTGTTACTCTTTCCTGAGATCGAGTTATATCAGCAGTATTTCCATAATGTATTTGGGAAATGAAATAATATGTGAGGATGACTTGCATAGAGCACATAAGTTATATCCCCCCCTTCCCCACAACCCATTTAGAAAGGGCAGTGATAGGAGGGAATGACTTTTGGGGGTATAGGAGAGATTCTGCCTGGGGAAGAAGCAGATAAGAGGAGGAAACCTACAGCTGCATTAAAAAAAAGGGTCGGTGGGAGATTTGTACTTTCTGGCTCCCCAAATCCTGTCAGTGCAGCATTACAGCGAAGTGGGCCTAGCTCAGGTTTCCTGTCTGGGCTTCCTGGGAGAGGATCACCCTGACAATTTTCTTCCTGACAAATCCGTGTTTCTGATAACCAACCTGTTGCTTTCAGGGAGTTCATAAATCTCCTTTTTTCTGTTGTTCAACTATATTTTGTCAAAATCTATATTGTCAAAATATGATCGACAAATTTTTGTGAACTTTTTCCCTTCACTTGTAAGATAGTGGTAACACCCATTTTCCTAATGAAGCATGTCTGTAAATTAGACAACTACAGAAGAAAGATTAAATATTGAAAAAGCGTCTGGGATAAGAAACAAAGTTTTCTGCTTTTAAAATTGCTGCATGTTCCCATTCTAGTTCCATCCTTTCCTGGAGAAGAATGAGTTTGTCAATATTTCGGACATTAAACTCTACATAGACCCAAATGGAGAGGTAGCAGCAGATGTGGGCATTTCGGCTTCTTGGTTCTTCCCAGGGATGATCCCAGGAGAGAGACTCTGGCGTATTTTGAAAGACAGAGACTTTCTATCAACCAAGATGTTCTTTCACGGCTAAAGTTGCTCAACAAGGTAGGAGAAAGTTTGGTGTCTTCTCTCCGTTTTCCAAAGCCTGAGGTCCCATTTCAAGAGGGCTGATGCTATTCCCCAAAGGTGGTTGACCTTCACCGAGAATTGAATCTGGGCAGTAGAAACCGGATTTTTTCCCTTAGGCTGCTTGGGAGGCTTCGATATTGTTCCATTTTGTGGACCACGTACAATTAAGGGTCTCCATCAAACGGGTGAGAATCCCACAAGGGCTGGGGAATGTGTCGCTAGTAGCTTCTGGTTGTTTGCTCCTTGTGCCCAGAAGAGCAACGAAGGCGGCAATTCTGCTGACCGGGGCCTGAATCCAGGCTTGGACTGTATCGGATGGGATTGAATCGTGAGTGGACGGAGGTCCTTTTGGCCCCATTGGGGGAAAGAAGCTTCCTCTCGTCCTGCTTGGGGAAAAGTGTCCCCTGAAGGGGCAGCTCCATAATCTGGGAGGCTCTTAAGGAGGCCAGACCTGGCCAGAGCTCTCCATGCCTCCCTTTCACCCTCCCTGGGATGGAGCAATGGGCCTTCTGCTCCTAGGAAGCAGCTCCAAGGCTTTCAGTTCACCTGAAATTATCAAGATTGTTCTGATATCACACCTTAAAATTATGGGTGTAAGAAGAGGGGAGAAATGCGTGTTAATGGGGTCATGAGAAGGAACCGACTGGTTATCACTTAATGCTGAAATCTTTTCTCAGTTCCATCCAGGGGTGGGATTCAAATTTTGTAACAACCGGTTCTGTGGGCGTGGCTTAATTTGTGGGTGTGGCTTGATGGTCACGTGACCAGATGGGCATGGCCAGGTGGCCATGTGACTGGCAAACCAAATACAAGTGGTCCTCGCTTAATGGCCAGTTGCTTAGCAAGTGTTCTAATTTATGACTGATCTCCCCAGAGCTCCTTGACCTGGTTTTGGAGTTTTGACAACCATAAACACAAACACACAAACACACACACACAGCCTTCTGACCCTGCTATTCTTTGATTCTGTAAGGATCTCCTGCTGGAGCAGGGGTTGGACTAGATGACCTCCGAGATCCCTTGCAGCCCAGCCCTAGATTGCTGTGCTGCTTCAAAGAGTCTTCTGAAGCCAGGGTTTGTGTCCTTCCTTCCTCTCCTTTTTTTCTCTCTCTCTCTCCCTCCCTCCTTCCGTGTATTTATCTATCCATCCATATATCTCATTCACTTTCTCCTCCCTCCATCTCTTCCTTTCTTTTTCTTTCTTTGTCCCTTCCTTTGTCTCTCCCTTTCTTTGTCTATCCCTTTCCTTCCTTTTGCTTCCTTTCTCTCTTTCTTTCTTTCTCTTTCTTTTTCTTTCTTCTCTCTCTCTTCCTCTCTCATTCCCTCTATTTTCTCTTTCCTCTCTTTTCTCTCTCTTTCTCTCTCTCTCTCTTCTCTCTCTCTCTGCCTCTTTCCCTTCTTCCTCCTCCCCCACTTTGTGTGTGTGTGTGTGTGTGTGTGTGTGTGTGTAAAAGAGAGGCATGGATAAGTCTGACCAGGTCTGGTCTCTTTAAGAACCTCCCCAACTATGAACCGGCCCTTTCAGGGGACACTTTTCCCCAAGCAGGACGAAGCTTCTCTCCCAATGGGACCAAAAGGACCTCCACCCAATCATGATTCAAATTCATCTGAATTCAGGCCCTGGTCAACAGAATTCCCTTGTTCTTTGCTAGTTTGGGCACAAGGAGCAAACAAACCTGAAGCTCTTAGTGACACATTCCCCAGCCCTTGTGGGATTCTCACCAGTTTGAAGGAGATACTAAACCATAGGTGGTTCACAAAATGGAGCAGTGCGAGAAGGTAAGGGTGATGGTGGGGGATAGCGAAGTGGCCGGGTCCCTATTTTCCCCTCTCTCCCCCCCCACTCTGTGTGTGTGTGTGTCTGTGAATGTGTGTGTCTCCCTGAAAGCGGGCTGGCCAAGCCAGCAAGCTCTCCTTGGCGCTCTTCGCTACTTCTTTCATTTCTTCTTTTTCGAATCCAGACTGGCTGAACAACGATTGCCAGACTGCGGTGGAAGCGTCCATTGGGTGACCCTCCTCCTCCTCCTCTTCCTCCTCCTCTGCACCCGGCAGCTGTGGATGGATCAGGAGGGTGCAGTTGTGTGGGGAGATGCTCGCTCCTCAAGTGAGCAGCCACCCACCCCATACCAGGTTTTGCTGTGCTTTGGCATTTGCTTGAGGAGCATCTCCCCGTGCGCATGCACCCTCCCAGCCCTGCCACAACGCCGGTTATGGAGAGGAGAGGAGGAGGAGGAGGAGGAGGAGGGTCGCCCGAAGGACGCTTCCACCGCGGTCTGGCATCATTGTTCAGCCAGTCTGGATTCCAAAAAGAAGAAATGAAAGAAGTAGCGAAGAGCGCCAAGGAGAGCTTGCTGGCTTGGCCATGCCAGGCTTTCAGGGAGACACACACACACAGAGTGGGAGAGAGAATCAGGAAGATAGGGACCCGGCCGCTTCACTATCCCCCACCGTCACCCTCACCTTCTTAGGCCAGGCGAGGGAGGGAGGGTGAGGGCAGGGCCAGCCGCTTCAGCAAGGTGAAGAGGAGGCGACCAAGCACAGTGCAGAGAAGAAACCTGGGAACGGCGGCTCCTAAAGGGCTTTGAGGTCGGATGACCTGGAGCAGCCGAGATCTGAGTGAGCATTGTACCACAGGTTCACCTGATCGCCCACTTCTTTGGTGTTGGCTTTACGGAGCCGCAGGGTGAGGTCTGGGCTGACATGTGACAGCAGTGCCTTTAGCTGTGCTCGCTTGTAAGTGTCCAAATAATCTGGTGAAGACGCGGAGGAGTCACTCAGGTAGACCTCCCCATCCGCAGTCTTCCTCCTGCACAAAAAGGCCATTCCCTGAGCTAAGAAGGCAAGGAGCTGTGCTCGACTCACCCAATTCCTAGGACTACCCCAAATGGTCCCAATTCGGCCAGGAGAGGGCAGCTCCCCTGGCAATCCCCTTTCCCTCAGTGCTCTGACTTCCTGTGGCTCGCCTCCAGCCTGAACACCAGGTTGGACCACCAGAAGGCCACTTCCCTGCTTCTCAATGGCGCTCCTGTGCCGGCCACTGCAGGACTCTCCATCTCTTTCCCCAAATTCTCCCTCAATTTGAAATGACGACACCTGTTGCCGACATGGGTACGACCGGGCTGCCGGTCACCTTTACCCCCCACCCCACTTGCCTTTGCCGCTGCCACCTGGACCCCTAACCCCCAGCAGGTAAGGCCCAGCACCTGCGGTGAATCCCAGCTAAATTTCACTGTACCGGAGGACATGTGGAGAGGCTCATGTTCTCCTGCTGCTGGGAAAGCAAGAGAGTCTTTCCCGGCACAGCAAAAGTTTGCAACTTCCCTCCAATAGGGAAATGGGTGGCTCTGGGGGCAGAGAAGCAGCCCGCTTGAATCCTGTTTCTCTCTGCCACCCGGAGCTGTGCCGGGAAAGACTCTCTTGCTCTCCCAGCAGTAGGAGAACATGAGCCTCTCCACATGTCTTCCAGTACAGCGAAATGTAGCTCAGGTTCCCACCAGTCTGCATCTCGCCCCCCGCCTGGATTCACCGCAGCTGCTGGGCCTTACCTGCTGGGGGTGAGGGTGGCGGGTGGTGGCAGCAAAAGGCAAGTGGGGTGGGGGGTTAAAGGTGACCGGCAGTGGCAGGTAGGTGACAGGGCCCCGGAGCTTGCAAAGCCTCACTCGCCCAGGGAGACCAGGCAGGGCCACAGCGGAAGGCATGCAGCAATGGCTGGCCTGGCGAGTGGGCAAAAGCAGGCTGCAGGCGATGCTGCAAATGCGCGATAAGGACTGCATGTGGAGGGGAGGGGAGGGCAGAGAGGGGCAGGGCCAGTCAGTGGTGCAATTTGCCAGTTCTCTGAACTGCACAGAATCATAACAACCGGTTCTATGGAACTGGACAGAACCAGTACAATCCCACCACTGGTTCCATCTCTCCAGACTTTTCTATTTAATAAAGTCCTTTTTTTTTGGCAATGTGAGATGCCAAAAGCAAAAGAGAGGAACAAAAGGAAGAATCTTTCAGGAGTTATATCTCCAACCATTTGTAAATAGTGAGAGATTTTGTATTTACTTAAGTGAAGACCAGAGGCTAATATCTAATATCTTGTCTAATATCCATTTTTACCTCCATTTTCCATGGATGGAGAGTCCTAACACATTTCCTTTGGCAATCCTATTTTTTTCTGCTCAGTCCTTTCCTCAATCTGAATGTGTGGAAAGTTGTCATCCTGGATTTGTCAAGAGGGCTCGAGAAGGAGAGCCAGTTTGCTGTTACGACTGCGTTCTTTGTCTGGAGGGGACCTTCTCCACTCAGAAAGGTGGGTGACACCAGAGGAAAATGGGAGACCTGGTGGAACTGGATCCATCCAGAGTATTGTCATTTAAGTGTGAATTAAAACACACTTTTAAGCTTAATTGGTTTCTGGTTTATTTCCAAAATGCCTCATTTCTTATCTAAACAGAAGAGCAAAAAGACTGTGAAGGAAGGGCTGGATAGAGAGAGGTGGCAGTGGCAGATTGGACAAGCTTTACTACTGCCAGAGAAAATATTTCTTCTTTTTACCTTGGATGTGTCCTTCCTTCCACATTTACTTCTCTAGGAACACCTGAGTTCCTTCCTTAAGACTAGGTGCAAACACCTCATCATAGTCATTAGCATTCTGCCTAAAACCTTGGGCTACTAACCTTGCCTTATGGATTAAATTACCATCTTTATCTATTTTTACCTTAAATATCCATTTGCAGCTAATGGATTTCTTTCCTGCAGGTAATTTTGCATTTTCATACACTTTCATATCTCTTAATGAATTCAGTTCCTTATTCATTGCTGCATACCATTTTTCTTTTTCCTTATTAGGATACTTTTTAATTTCTTCTACAGAATTAGGAACTTCATTAATCTGGCACAATGTGTTAGCCTGGTACCTATCAGGCGGTCTAGATATACGTGTAGTTCTTCTGGGAATTACAGGGCTTACAGGAGGACTTTGTTGAACTACTACCTGTTCATCTTCCTCATCCTGTTCAGCTATTGAATCTGTTTCTTCCTTTATGGGCACTATTTCATCCTGTATTTGTCTCTTTACTTTATTTTTAAAGTTACAGGGATAACTAATGGGATTTCTATAGGATTCAATAATTACATCTTTATTGGCATCCTGTTCTAATTTCTCCCATCCTTCATGTTCTAGAAATTGGGCACTAGCACTACATAACACTTTAGATGTGCCTTTCTCCCAAAATCTATATGCCCTATGGTTTGCCTGATAACCAACGAAGAAAAATCTCTTAGCTCTATGTTGCCCTTTTTTTTCTGAGTTGTGCAGGAATATGCACCCATGCTGGTGCACCAAATGTGTGCAGGTAACTTAGATCAGGTTTCCTGCCATGCCATCTGGTAAATGGAATTTCACCTGTTGTTGTATTAACAACGTTGTTCAATATGTTATTAGCACACATTGTAGCCTCCCCCCACAAAGAATCAGGTAACCCAGAATCATTTAACATTGTTCTAACCATTGCCTGTAGTGTTTGGCCTCTTCTTTCAATAAAAGCATTATGTTCTGGCCTGTATGGATCAGACTTCTTATGCTCTATTCCAGCTACTTTAAGTCTGTTCTGGAATTTGTTATTAATAAATTCCGTACCATTATCTGTCACCAGGGTTATCAGTTGACGTTTAGACTTTCTTTCAGCAAACCTAAGCCAATTGAAAAAATGTTGATATGTTTCAGTTTTGCTTTTCATTAAATAGCAAAACCCATATCTAGAATAATGGTCCATAATGCTCAGTATATATCTAGCACCCCCCATACTGGGTTTCTTTGGACCTATTATGTCTGCAAATACTACTTCTAAAGGCTCTTTTGTTTTGAAACCATTTAGCCTATTTGCAGGCAATACTTTGCTCTTATCTTCACAGCAAACATTACAACGCAAATATTTATCACAAGATTTTAACCTTATTCCTTCAGATAACTCAACTGTACGTTTAGCATTTTAAAATTTACATGCCCCAAACGCCTATGCAATAAATGGATACATTCATCATGAGGCTTTATATTATTAAATACAGTTTGAGCCTCCCCTTTCTTACTATTATCTAATACATATAATGTTCCATTTAAAGCTGCAGTTACCTTTTTGTTATCTTTTTCAATTATGCAATTATTATCTTTAAAAGTAATTACATAACCTAATTTATCTAATACCCTTACTGAAAGCAAATTAAACTTTAGTTGCGGTACATACAACATTTTTATATCCTGGTTTATGTACGGACAACGTGCAAAACCTTGACCTTTCGCTTTCAGATTCCAGCCATTTGCAAGAGATATATGTTGAGAACTTGTAGACATTTTTATAAATTTTGTCTTATCTCTTGTGATGCAGTGGGATGCGCCACTGTCAACCACCCATAAATTATTCTTCACATCAGAGTTGCTAAACGTGGCTAGTTCAAATGCTTTCTTTGGCTTTTTTACATTCTGGCTTTTTTCTCTTTTTGCAGAATCTTGCCAAATGTCCTCTGCCTCCACAATTAAAACACTTTTTAATTGTGTATGCTGTCGAAGATAAATTCTCTTCTTCCAGGTGCTTTACTTTGCTTTGCTGGTTTCTTTCAAACTTTGAAGATAATTTCTCTTCTTTCTTATCTTCTCTCAGCTCGTCACGCTCACGCCTTCTTCTGGCTTCTTCTAGTAGCCTGCCTGTAATCTCGGTTAATGAGAGGCTTTCTTTTGGCAATACCTCTAACGAGTCACATAGTCATCATAGCTTTGATCTAATGAAGATAATATTATGTAGACTTGTTGCAGTTCATTAAATATAAGCTCTTTTTCTTGCAAATCTTGAAAAATGCTTTTCATACAGTTTAAATGAACTAACATATCTCCATTCCTCTGAAGATGCGTTCGAAAAAGCTTCCGTGTAAGATTTATATGTGCTCCTACACTGTCCCGAACATAAATCTTCCTGAGGTTCTCCCAGCAGTTTGCAGCATTTTCTTCTCCACGAATATGGACAAGCTGCTGATCACAGAGAGTCAGTCCTATGATGCATAAAGCCTGCTCATTCTTCAGTTTAAAGTCTTGTAACTTTTCGTTATCATCATCATTAGCAGGATCCCAGCTACTCACATCTGGTGGGTTTGCTATAATGTCCCACAAACCTTCTCTGCGTAGAAGTAAACTACATTTCATTGACCATGAAACATAGTTTGTTCCATCCAGCCTGGATATCATGGACAGTTGTGACAAATTTACTTGTGCCATTGCTCTTCAGATATTTTGACTATTTTAAACTAATTAAAACAGTTTGTTTTTACAGTAATGTGCAACTCACACCAACTCTCTCTGCTATATCCTGGTTAGTTAGACTATGCTGCTGGGCCCATAACCAATGTTAGGGTTTGAGGATTAACCCCTAGAAGAGTATTGCAGCAGTAGTCAAGCCAGGCAACCAAAGGAGAGCGGAAGGGCCCCAGAGTATACACACACTGAACACAAACACTGTTTGTAGTTTAAATAGTTTTTAATCCAGTTAGAGTTTAAGCATTGTCATTCAGTCCATTAAGACATTCACAGTATTTCCATCCAGTAAGACTCACTAGTATAATCCAAGTTAAGAGTCCTTGCAATATCTTTATCAGCCGATAAAGATATCTTCTCCTCCTCCGGTTTCACTCTCCAGAGAAACAAACGCTGGATATTCAGCAAACAGTAGCAAACAATAACAGTTCAGTCACAGGCACTCACAGTCAGTAATCTCAGTTAGTCGCAGCAGCACACAGTTACAGTAGCACACAGTTACAGACGGTAACAGACAGTCAGTTAACTCACAGTAAACTTTCCAGCTTCTAATGCTTCCTTATATTGTAACTTCTAACCGCACCCTTAATCGGCTAATTGCCTGCTGCATTGTGCTTAAAGTGATAAGCACTTAAACCATGATATCTAAGTTTTATATATTTATTCACCCAAACCATATTTGGTATCAATGTTATACCTAACAAAACACGAGGAATTGTTTTAGGTCCACCTCCTGAAAGGAGGATTGCAATGCAGTCTACATGGGTTCCCTTTGAGGAACACTGAAAAGGTGTTGCTGATGTACGAGATACACAATGTGGCGGCATGGATAGGTATGCCTGTATGTGTCTGCACCCGTATCACCACTGGTCCAATGGCCATTCCAAATTATTTGCAACAGTCACTTGATCTGCCAGCCAGCTCTGAGGCAAGTATGACAAGAATTGCCATCTTGCATGTAAGTTTCTCTAGAAAGATTAATTGATTCATTATTTTCCTTTAGTAATGGAGGTTCCTATCAATATTCTGAACATTACAAAGGAAATCTTTCAAGTCCAAAAGCTTCCTCAATTTCATAGCCTATCAAAAAATATACTGTAGCTATATTTTTTTAAAAAGTGATAACATTAATTTTTTGTCTCTGGAGATATTAAGAAATCCATACCGGAAAATGCTCCTGATAATCACTTGTTCTCAAAGAATGTACAATATATCTTGAAATGCAAAGGACAAAGAAATATGGGGTTGTTGTTTTTTTCTCAGACACAGAAAAATGCACCAAATGTCTGGATGATAAATACCCAAATAAAAAAAGAGTCCAATGTATCCCCAAAGTTATAACCTTCCTGTCTTATGAAGAACTTCTGGGCATCATCCTGGTCTCTTTTGCCCTATTCTTGTTCCTAACCACAAGCCTTGTTTTAATCGTCTTCATTAAATACCAAGAAACTCCCCTTGTCAAAGCCAATAACCGGGACCTCTCCTACATCCTCCTGGTCTCCCTCCTGCTTTGCTTCTTGTCTTCTTCTCTCTTCATTGGTCAACCAAGGAAAGCCACCTGCCTTCTCCGACAAACGGTTTTCAGCATCATCTTCTCAGTTGCCGTTTCTTCTCTCTTAGCCAAAACCATCATGGTGGTGCTGGCTTTCCTGGCCACAAAACCAGGAAACCGAGCGAAGAAATGGTTGGGGAAGAGCTTGGCCAACTCCATCATCTTGTCTTCTTCTGGTGTCCAAGTTATCATCTGCTCCATCTGGCTGGGAGTTTCTCCCCCCTTCCCTGACTCTGACCTCCTCTCCCAGCCTGGAGAGATCATCCTGCAATGCAACCAAGGGGCCGTTGTCATGTTCTACGTCACCCTCAGCTACATGGGCTTCCTGGCTGCCGCCTGCTTCACGGTGGCTTTCCTGGCCAGGAATCTGCCTGGGGCCTTCAACGAAGCCAAGTTGATCACCTTCAGCATGCTGGTCTTCTGCAGTGTCTGGGTGACTTTTGTGCCCACCTACCTGAGCACCAAAGGGAAACACATGGTGGCTGTGCAGGTCTTCTCCATCCTGGCCTCCAGTGCTGGTCTGCTGGGCTGCATCTTCATCCCCAAGTGCTACATTATCCTTCTGAGGCCAGAGCTGAACACAAAGGAGCATCTCACAGCCAGAACAAATGTAAAAACATGAGATATAACATCATTATGATAGTGGAAGAATTGTTAATATTTCTTTTATTTGATTTCCATTTTGATAGTATGCAGGAGTCAAAGAAAATGATATCTGTATGTTACAAAATGGGGAATTGTTGAACGCCTGGAATTCTTGCAGTTCCCTCCCATCTCAATAAATATTGCTAAAGAGACCACTGTAAAATTCAGAGGAATTCAGCTGTTCGGCAACAGCTACTGAACTGATACCTTATAAAAAACGATTGACGCACTTGTTCCCACTGACAGCAGGTAAACATGTAGGTGGGTGGTGATAGAATGTGTAGGAAAAGAGGTCAGGAGGAAGCTGTGGGAACCAAACGCCAGCCTGGTTGCCTGATCCTCTCCCTAAAAATGCCAGAATGATGTGAAATGCCATGCTTGACTGGCTCCCAGCTGAGGAGTGAAATCTTCATCCATCTTATATGAGTCTTTCTTGATTTCCTGACAAAACCTCCTTCGCAGAAAGAATTCAGCAGAACAGCTGTCTGGGATTTGATTTTGGGATTGTATGTAGTTCACAGCAAAAAAAAAAGTAAATAAAAAAATTAAGTTTGTAAAGAAATTTCCACTGTATATTTTTTTTTCTTTCATCAACCAGAGAAATAAAATAGCCGTTTTCAGGCCCTTTAATTTTCCACTCTACAATTTGTACCTGAAGCATTTCTCTGCTCCTCCTCCAAGCCTGTCTCATCTGTGAAGGGCTGGAGAAGATGTCCAGAGAAAGGGGACCTTGGGACTCTTCCCAGGAGGAGGTTGCACGGATCCTGTGTCAAGGCAACCGCATCATTGACCAGGTCCAATGCTCCAATGCTGCATAATGTTCATCCAGGTCCAAGAAGGGGCTGAATAAGTTGGGGAGACTTGTAGGTTTCTAGGAAGAGGCACCCATGGAAGCTGCTCTGCTCTCCAACCACAGAGATTGCTGATCAATTGGGAATCAATTTTTATGTCTCATAATGGCTCCTAACTGCGAATAGGATCCCTTTGCAAATTCCATTTGAAGGAGATAAGAAAAGCTCTGTTGGATCAGAAGAAGGTCAGTCTAAGATTCACACAAATCCCTCTGGTTCTCGCACAAGCAGTAGAAGAAGGCAGAGACTTGTGGCTTTGTGCCACATGGAAGAGGTATTTATCCAGAGGTGGAATTCAGTAGGTTTTGACCAGTTGTGGAGAACTGGTAGTGGGGAAGGGAGGGAGGGAAGGGGAGCTCAGGAGCTTCGTGTTGCAGACGGAAAACAGACATGCAAAATCCTCTTTCAACCTCCTTCTTTGAGACCTGGGGATGCAGAAACCCATATCCCATGTTCCCCTGCCTCCCTTTCTTTTGTTTTAATAATTTTTTTATTTTTATCTTTTAAAAAAACATCTCTTTTGGTGAACAGCGTGGTTCCAGGTTTTTACATTTCAATACAAAATGACCATAGTTACATATTCATCTTTCGTGTTCAATTTCATATTGTATTATTACTTATTCCATTTTCCTTTAAATATTCTAAAATATTCTTATATTCATTACACTTATCCAATCCAATTCATATCATAACTTATTTCATTTTTCTTTAAATATTCTCATATCTTGTTTTACAGTATTATCTAAGGTTCTTATTTCATTTCTATATTTAGTACATATATTTACTTTTATATGTCACATTTGCAATTTCATCACATACTATTATTCCATTCATTGTTCAATAGGTTCCATCCTAATTCTAATAACCCAGGTGTCCCCTTTAATTGTCAATTCGAGCTTGCCACCCCTTTGCCTTATACACTCTCCCAATTTATTCCCTTTAAATCATTATAAAGTTTTACCATAGTATAGTCATTTTTTAATTATCACATTCTACATTAATAACAATCTAACTACTACATATCACACATGTATTTATGTGTGTGTGTGTTTGTGTGTGTGTGTGTGTGTGTGTGTGTGTGTCAGATTCTGCATGGTTTTTTTTTTCTCAATTACATTCTAAATCATATATCAAAAATATTTATTCAATTAATTTTAGATACAGATTTTAGACTAATTTTAGTCTTTCCATTACAATTCTCATCTCATTTTAACTTTATTCACTGCTTTATTAAATATAAATGAATATTCTTACAGTAAATTCCCATTTCCATATCTATTTCAATTAAATCTATGTCTGGTTTAACAATAATCCTTAAAAGAAAAATATCAGTTCCATTCTTTTCCATTTTTAAATCTATGTTCTTATATATCACGACATGTTACCTTGCAGAATCCCCCTTCCTGTTCTTCTTCTACCCATTGTCTCTCATTCTCCTGACTATATACTTTTTTTCATTGTTGTTTGCTTTCTACTTCCCATCATTTTCTGGTCCTTTCTCTTAATTCCCCTTTTTTCCTTTATAATTTCTCTCCATTTCTTATTCCAATTATTTATTTTATCCCCCTCCCTCTCTTGATTTTTCCTCGGTAATTCCCTCTTCTGCTGTTTCCTTTTCTTTTGTTTAATTTTCCAAACAATTCCCCCTTTAATTATCTCATCAAACCTCACATTTTTAACTTTAATTCTTTTTTTCTTGTTTTAATGTTGTTCCACTTATTCTTTAGGGCTGGTTTCCTCTTTATTTCACTCCTCCCCCTCGGTTTCTCTTTGTTCTTCTTTAATCTGCATTACCATTTCTAATTTTTGTAGTATGATGCTGTACATTTCCAAGCTTTCTTTCATCATTTCCTTCCTATTTTGTTGTTCCAATTTTATTTCCACACACATTTCTCCCATTTTGTACACTACTACTTCTTTTATTTTCCTTTCTTTAGTATTTATGTCCAATCCAATTGTCTAGTAGTTTATTGCAACCGGCGTCCTTTATATTAAATTTCAACAGTCAGTGTCCATAAATCTTTGTTTCCAGCTTCCTTCTGTTGATTTCTTTTCCAACTTTTTCCCAAAGTCACCAAATATTCCCAGGGCAATTTCTTCATGTATCTTTTTTCCCTTGTAATATTCTACTATTTCACTTTTCAGGGTTTTTATTTTATTATAATGGAATTCCTTTTGTTTCCTTTCAAATTCCAATTTTAAAAAAGACCAAGCATTTTTCAAAGAGTCACTGAAATTTTCCCTTTGCCATTAAGTGACGGGCTCAGTTCTGTTTCCATGTTCCACCCTTTCTTTTCACTTTTTCCCTTTTTAAACTTTCATTAATTTCATTAATTCCAGTTATTAGCTATTATTTCTTTTTCACACATTGAACTTCAGCGTTTCATTATGCCTATTTAGTGCCAAAATCCAAATAGTTCCCCTGCCTCTTTTTCCGATGTAGAGGCCAGGCAAGTCCTGGGAAGAGGGAAGCCCAAGTCCCATGTTCCACTGCCACTTTTTTTCATACATGGGGCACTCAGAGGAAAGCAAAGCCCAGATCCATAGAGAGGGCTAGGAAAGAGGAAAGGATTTGAGGGAGGCCCCCATTTCTGGGAAGAGACTAACCTGGTTTATGAGTCCCTGGTTGAATGCTGGGGGGACGGAGCCCCGGGATCTCTCCAGCCTCACTTGGGCTCCGTGTCTTTCCAGGAGAGGCTCCTGTCAGGAAGAAGCCATGCAGGGCCGGGTCTTCATAGGGGGATCTGGGGTTACCTGGGAGGGAGAGTGGGAGAGGGAGGGAGGGAGACACAGAGAAAGAAAGAAAATAGATTATGCAACCTGTGAGTTAGCCAAGTCTTTGTGCAGGGCTTTAACTCCTCACCTCAGGGAAAAAGGTAGACCAGCTTTTTCCAAACTTGGAACTTGAAGATGAAGGGACTTTAATACCCAGAATTCCCTGCCCAGCATGATGAAGTCCATGCATTATTGGGTGGGGAACTCTGGGAGTTGAAGTCCATTCCTCTTCAAGTTTGAAAAACACTCATGCAGACCAACCTCTCTCCACGCGTTGCCTCCATTTTGAGAAACAACAGAGACCCCTGAAGAGACCCTCAGTCATTGGCCAGCTTGCAGAATGCAGAAAATGTGGTTTCTTATGGCCACCAGAAGTGAAACATGCCACCGTGAATTGGACTGACCCTCAATATCCCCTAAAGACCCGGATCCTGGTTTGGAAGCCATCCCAGCTGGTTCTGAGGCTGCCCTGGAGCCAAGCCTGGGATGCCCTGTGAATCCGGCCCCTTCCTGGCCCTTCAGACTCAGGCAGAGTCGCCCAAGCTCCCCGGATCCTTCTCTGGCCACAAACTTCCTCCTCCTCCTCCTCCGTGGCCACTGCTGTCTGGTTGGGATCCCTGAGCCCCCTGGCTCCTCCCTGGAGGATGGAAGAGCCTCCGCTGGGCCTCCCTTTGGGGCCTCTGCTAAGGGCACGGCTGGGGCTGAGGATGATGGGGGTTGGAGTCCAGGCCTTTGGGAGACCTGCATGGGTACCCACTCGATCCAGGCAGGACAGAGATCCACCCGGAGGACCTGGAAAAAAAAACCTGGGAAGCAGCCCCTCCCTCCTTCCTTCCTCCCAACGCCTGGCAGGAGGGAGAGAGAGAGAGAGAGAGAGAGTAAGCCGACCCAGAGAGGGTCACAGCCACGTTCTCCCTTTTTTCTCAGTCTTGGGATTTGCCCTCAGCCTTTCTGCCCTGGGGACCAGCAGCCCCAGTATCCTCAGTCCTGGCTTCACTGGGAATACTGGAAACCAGCATCCAAAACCATTTCTGTGGCTCCAAGCAGGAGAAAGAGCATCAAAGTCAAAGTTGATCCTCTGAACACCCAAATCTCTATCCAGGTTTGTCCAGACATTGGAGGGGGGATTACTGACCCCACCTCCACCCCTAAAGCTGCCTCTATGTCCCATTCCCATTGTCCCAACTTTTTACCCTGAATGCCAAACTCTGATCCGGTTCACACATTCCGCCAACCCCCGTTCACTCAGCCGTAGTTTATTCCAAGTGTTGCAGCTGCTGAATACCCCCAACTAGCCAGAAATGGATCCTAGGAAAAGCTCCCCATCCTGTGTGCAGACAGGCTGAATTGACCCTCCCCACTAGGTGAGTCCACACAATGCCCTTAACCCAGGTTGATGGAAGAGAACTGCAATGTTGGCAATAGGTGCCAGGCCAAAACACATAAACCAGATGGTGGCATAGCGTGATGACGATCATAATGTCCCTTTCAGCCAATCCCAAGGAGGGCCCCTCCCTCAGAGGCGGGCTTTCTGACAGCACCTCAGCTGCCCAGACCAGATTGGGGGGGCTCCCCTGCCTCCCTCTTCCCCAGCCCCCCTCCCTGCCCTCACTAGGGAATGGGCAGACCCACTGCAGACCCTCCCTGGCCCTGCAAGACCCCTCCATGCCCCCTCCTCACAGGAGGATGAGAAATTCAGGTATTTTATTCACGAGGCTTCTTGCATTGAGTAGTTTGCATTTAAGGCCGGCAGTAGTTGGAATTGAGGTAGTTGGGGGCGTGCGTGCCTAGTCTTGGGTGATGGTGGATCGGTTGAAGTAGGGTTGTGGTTGAGGGTAAAAGCTGAGTATTGGGTTGCGTGGCTTACTTTTGATACAGTCAGCATGGTAGTCAATGTACAGGTCCTTCTCTCCATTGTCTAGATGGTTTTTGAGTTCAATGCGGAGTACACGGGAGCGGGCACGTTGCTGTATGGTTAGGTAAGGGCGGCAACGGAGGTTCTTATGGTTGGTGTTGGTTTTGGCGAGTGAGTTTATAGTATAAATGAATTTACGTTTGCTTGATTCATTTTTGCAAATGACTCTGCACAGGCATGGGGCTATAGAGCCGTCACTGTTATTGAGCTCTCGGCCAATGCGTGAAATGTCAAGTATTTCATCAGCGGAGATGGTTGATGCTTGATAATCCCTGATGATGTTTCGGACAGTTGTGATGTCATCATTGTTATTGGTGACCTCTAGACCAAATAAGATGGCGTTTGGACGTTTCCGTTCACGCTCAACAGCTTCTCTGATGAGGATTGGGATATCAATATTTGTCTGGGTTGTGTTTATTTGTGGATTGGGTTTTGGATTGGGTTGTGGTTGTTGGGTAGAGATGTGGTTTGTAGCTATTGGAAGTTCAGGTTTTTGCGTTGTTTCTTTTTTTTCAAGGTTGGATATTCTTTCTTTTATGGCGTCCAGGGATGCTACTATGGTTTCAATGGTATCAATTCTTTCCAACAGATCCAGTTTGGGTTTGCATCGTCCAGGGATGCTACTATGGTTTCAATGGTATCAATTCTTTCCAACAGATCCAGTTTGGGTTTGCATGAATTGTAGTAATATGGAAACTCATTGGATGATTCCAGGTATTGAATAAATTGCTCGGTTAATCCCAAGCAGTCATGATGAGTGTATTTCTTACACAGAGAACATTTGATGGAGTTTTCATTATCCTTTAGATTTTTGTAGCATTTAAGGCATGTGCAGGAGTCTTGTGGATCATTGGTGGGGGATTATGTTCTCTGTAGGTAGTGCTTTGGCATAGGATTTTTTTCTTGTCATGGTAGGTTTGTTAAGATGGTACGTTGATTAAATTAATTAATGGAACAATATCACACCAATCAATCATCAATTGCAGTAATCTCTCTAGTCAGATAATATTTATGGGCAACAATCAGCCTAATCAATTAAATATTCTAAACACTAATCAATTAATTACACTAATCATTAATCACACTGTTCATTTAAATTCACTAAATCATTGATTTTACTATTCAATTAAAATTACATGCATATTGATCTTTTCAACTAGTCAGTAATAACACTATTTGCACTAAACACTCTAGTCACACTAATCAATTAGGACCATAAATCAATTGAACCATTAATAAAATATTTTATAGAAATTGATTATCTAACCGTAGATATAGGTGATGAGGTAAAAAAGTTGTAAGTTTTGAGGTATTGAGTTAATCAGTGTTTGATTAAAGTAATGAGATAGTATTAAGAGTCTGCAAGGAAAGGGTTAATGCTGTTGTTGACTGAGAGGAAATTGTTGCTCTTTGTAATAGTAGATTGCTATTACTCTGTAAACAAGACTGTAATACGATGCTCAAAGGGTTTTTGAAACAGTGAAAAACTTTCCTAAGCTGTTCAAGTTGAGTAGTAGGAGAAAATACAGTCACGTGGCTTGGGTTTACTTATCCGATTTGTCATTTACTTCCAACTAAATCTGGTAGTAATGCCAGAGTTAATCGCAGCTATTTTCCTTCTTAGAGTTCGACTTTCCAAGGAAAATTCCACTGCAGAAATTGGAGTGATTTTCTACTAGGATTGATCTTGGTGACTTCTCTCTCCTCCTTAAAGATCAGGGCTGCCTGGATCCCTTCCCAGCAAAGTTTGCTCCCCTGGGGAAAAGAAGGGCTGGGGGCAAATGGAGCCCCCAAGAAGCCCCCTTTCCATCTCTGCTTCCTTACAATTCAAGGGCTGAAAGTTTCTCCTGGTTTCTTCCCATTGGGGCGATGGCTGGGCAAACCACCTTTGGGGTTCCTGCAGAGGCAGAAGAGGGAGGCCGCTGGGCAGCCCAGCTAGGTTGGTTAGCATTAAAGTTGGACTGCTCAATTTGTCGTGAGTGTGTGTCTGAGTGTATGAATGCTTCATTGGCCAAGTGTGATTGGACACACAAGGAATCTGTCTTGGTGCAAATGCTCTCAGTGTCCATAAAAGAAAAGATACATTCATCAAGCATCATCAGGTACAACACTTAATGATAGTCATAGGAAACAATAAGCAATCAAATCATACTTAGGAAACAGTCAAAAAATCATTAGGATACAAGCAACAAAGTTAAAATCATACAGTCACAAGTGTGTGTGTGTGAGAGAGAGAGAGAGAGAGAAGTCCAACCTCCAATAGACATTCTACCCATCCTATAGAGTCTATACAGACAGTATATATTCTATACATCCCAGGATTTCTCCCCTCCCCCCAGGGTGGAATCTTGCCAGGCGTGGGAAAATCCGCCGCTCCTTTCCCACGGGAGGGGCACCCAGGCTCTTTTCCCCACCGCCTTCCACACTCCTCTCCCCCCGCCCAAGGGGGAACCCGAAGGCCCTTTGGTTCCCCCAGCAGCCTCTAGGACCCCCCCAAAAAAGACCCAGCCCTGCCTGCGCACAAAGTCCCACCATCGCTCCAGGGTCCCCACCCGAGCAGTTCAAAGGCGGGGAAAGGGGAGGAGCCCAATCCTGGGCCCGCCTCCCCGCAGGGGGGCAGAGCAGAGCCGATTCCCATCGCGTGACCCCCCCCAGCGGAGAGGCCCCCCTCCTTCCTGCCCCGGGGAAGCCTCGCAGCGTCGGGTGCCGGGAGCAGCAGTTTCAGAGGAAGAAAGGCGCATGCGCGAGCGAACGTTGCCCGTAGCAGCTGGAGGGAGAGACGATTCCACCTGTGAGGCTCTTTTCCAAGGAAGGCCGGAAATAGGCATTCCTTTCCGCTCTAGCACCTAGCAGCTCTCTGGCCTTAACCCTTGCGCTGCGCCTCAATCACAGATGACGCGGAGTACAGAACACACTGCGCCTCCCTGCAGCCCCCCCATAAGGTCCCCGGCGGTTCCTGCATGCCAAGTCCCCCCAGCGCCCCCCCAGCAGTCCAAGGTGGAGCAAAGGGAGGGGCCAAGTCAGGGGGGAAAGGAAAGCAAAGCCGGATTGCCTCCTGCGACCCCCGCCCATCCTGAAGCCTCCGATCCTGGGCGGCTTCAGAGGGCGAACAGAGCATGCGCAAGAGGACCTTGCCCGCAGTGATTTATGTACGGGTGGGGAGGAGAGAATTCCACGCGGAAGGAAGCGGGTCCTCCTTTCCACTCTAGGATGTCACAACTCTCTGGGCTTAACCCTTGCGCTACACTCTGCTCTGGCTGGCGGAGATGAGAGATACGAACTCTCTATCACCCATGAAGTACTACTACAGGGCGTCCCTGGGCCTTTCTCGAGAGCTGAGCTCCGTGTCCCATCATCCCCTCCCCGCACCCGTCTGGTCTCAAGGCCGCTGGGATTGGGGCGCAAAGGCGCGCCTCTCTCCTCTCTCCCTCTCACAAGGGGAGCTGCCGTGGCTGGCCAGGACCACCAGGGGGCGCCCTCCGCAGGCGGCCTGCGAGCCTCAAGAAAGGGACTGAGCATGCGCGTCTGCCTCTTGCGCGCCTCTGCTTCTCTCGCCTCCCCAGCCTGATGGAAAGTCCCGGGGGAGGGGGAAGAGGGGGAGGGCTTCTTCCCGGGTACATTGTGTCCCCCCGCCCTTTGCACCTAGATATGCGCCCCCCAGCCTCCCCCGGGTCAAGAGGCTGCAAGAGGGTCTGGCAGGGAGGAGCCTCCCCAGGAAGGGGGACCCACCAGAGGGCAGGCTGGGGAGCCCCAATCGCAGCCAGTGAAGGAGTTTCTCTCCTTTTAGGCTTCTTTCCCACTTGATGCCAGGAACGTTTGGATGCTCTTTGGGAGGCCCAGAAAGGAATCTCGCCTTTAGGGGTCTCCCCACAAATGCCAAGCAAAGGGGGGGTGGCCACTGTCCTCTCCTCCCCTCCCCCAGACAATCCAGGACTTCCCTGCAGGGGAGCAGATGATGGCAGCATTGCTGGGGATCCCATGCACAGACTGGGAGGGGGGCGTTTTGGGAGTGAGGGACACCAGCCTCCCCCCCCATTCTGTATGTGTGTGTGTGTGTGTCCATCTGCCTGCCTGGCCCTTTCCGGCCCTTCAGCTGGACTGTGGGGTTGGTGGGTGAGTCCAGTCCGAGACTCAGCCTGGATCCCCCTCCCCTCTGCAGGTGGGAGGCCCAGAGGGTGGGAGAGGGCTGGGAAGGGCCATTTCTGCCCAGCTCCAAGGCCGGGAACCCTGGCAAGGCCCCCTCCACCCCCGGGGCCATGTGAGGGAGGCTTCCGTGGCCAGCCTGGTACATAAGATTGTATTGTTATATTTGTAATAGAAATAATGTTAGAAAATTGGAAACAACATATGAGGGATAAAATAGTGTAATTTAGTGAAATGTTTGTGAATAAAATAAATGAAATAAAATAAATGAGAAAATTGAATTAGGAAGGAACTGGAACATTTTAATTAGTTAATGTTTTATAAAATATAAGTGAAGGGGGGGTATTAACTATGGAAAGTTTATAATTGTTCCCATAGAAGTATGATATTTATTTGAAAAGTAATGTGCAAAATTGTTAGGGATAACATTAGTTACCTAACTTAGTTTGGTTAAATATAATATATGTTAGTTAGTTTAAATGTGTGTGTCACTTTAAACTGTAAGCCAAGTATTTGGGTGCGGTTGTAAATCGCCATAAGAGGGAGCAAGAGAGCTCACTGTTCGCTGGCTTTTACTGGAATGCTGACAGAGAAGGATTGATGGTGATTACTGTGTATGTTTGCTGAGAGAAGAAAAGAAGGTTTGATTTTGCTTCATATCTCTGACTGCAAAAGAGATACATCATTGGACAGATTGTTTGTGAGTTAAATGACCTATTTTCTACACTGGACTTTGCAAACTGAATAACCCTTGGACTGTCTGAACTTAGTGTATGACATAAGGACTGTTTTGACTATGCTATAAGTCTTGCTGGAATAAAAACTATTTAATTGCACAGTGTATCTGTCTTAATGATTGTAAAGCTACAACAACGCTTTATCTCACACACACTCTCTGTCTGCTTGACTGCCGTTGCACGTTCTGCTAGGGTGTTGTATCCCTAACACTGGTTATGGGCCCAGGTGCACAGTCAGTCTAACCAGTATAACAGGCTTGTGAGTGAGAGTTTGTGTAGCAACACAATATTGTAAACAGAAAGCTGTGTTTTTATTAATATAGTTTTATATCCAGTTAAATGATGGCAGGAGTCAATATACAAAGTTTGTCTCAAATATCCAAGTTGGATGGAACAAACTATGTTTCATGGTCTATGAAATGTAGCCTACTTCTACGAAGAGAAGGTTTGTGGGATTTAATACAAAACCCACCAGAAGTAGATGCATGGGATCCGGAGGATGAGAGTGATGCCCAGAAGATAAAAGAATATCAAGTGAAGAATGAACAAGCTCTTTGCATAATAGGACTGACTCTCTCTGACCAACAGCTTGTCCATATACGTGGGAAGAGACAGCTGCGAAATGTTGGGAGAACCTAAGGAAGATTTATGTTCGGGACAGTGTAGGAGCACATATAAATCTTACACGGAAACTGTTCAGGACACATCTTCAGAAGAATGGAGACATGCTAAATCATATAAACTCAATGAAGAAAATTTTTCAAGAACTGCATGAAAAGGAACTTATCTTCACTGAACTGCACCAAGTTTATATCATTTTGTCTTCATTAGACCAGAGCTACGATGATTACGTAACTTCGCTTGAAGTATTGCCAAAAGATAGTTTATCTCTAACTGACATTACTGGCAGATTAATTGAAGAAGCCAGGAGACAGCTTGAAAGGGATCAACTCAGAAGTGAACAATCACAATGTGAAGAAGAGAAAATATCTCCGTCAGCGTGTACAATTAGAAAATGTTTTAATTGTGGAAGAAATGGACATTTGGCTAGATATTGCAAGAAAGCAAAAAGCCAAAAGCCAGCCAGAATGCTAAAAAGCATCGAAAGAATAAAGAAAGCATAGAGTTAGCCATGTATAGCAACGAAACTGTGAATAGTAATTTATGGGTGATAGATAGTGGAGCATCTCACTGCATAACAAACGATAAGAAAAAATTTGTTAAGATGTCCACAAGTTCACAGCAAATATCGTTAGCTAATGGATGGAAACTTAAGGCTAAAGGTGAAGGTATAGCATATTGCAATTGCATAAGAGAAAATGTAAAAATGTTATATGTACCACAACTTAAGTTTAATTTGCTTTCGGTGAGAGTTTTGGTTAAACTAGGTTATGTAATTACCTTTAGGGAGACAATTGCACAATTGAAAAAGATGATAAGAAAGTGACTGCAACTTTAAGAGGTGAATTGTATGTGTTAAATGATAGTTTAGAGGTAGCTAACACAGTCTATGATAATATTAAACCTCACTATGAGTGCATACATCTGTTACATAGACGTTTGGGGCATATAAATTTTAAAATGCTTAAACAAACAGTAGAACAATCTAAGGGTATAAAACTGAAACCTTGCAGTAAGTATTTGCAATGCAATGTATGTAGTGAAGAGAAAAGCAAGGTGATATCAGCAAATAGAGTTAATGGATTCAAAACAAAGGAACCTTTAGAGGTAGTGTCAGACTGTGCTCCTTCTAGATCCCAAGAAAGAAATACTCAGACTCCATGGTGTAGAGCAGAATTTATCTTTTACTGGAAAATGAATGGTAGCAAACAGAATCAATTCCGAAACTAAAATATTGGCGGGTAAAATGCATATACAAAGGGATAGAATTGCTCCCCCCTCCAGAGATCAAATGATTCTTCCAATTAAAACTTCTGAATAGGATCATGTGGTCATCTCTAGGTGATGATGAGGCTACTGTCAGTGACCTTGACATATTTTGATAAAAGTTCGCAGTTGCGCATATAAGAGGACAGAGGTTAGTGAGAAATGGAAAGTTACAACAAAGAATCCCCCTCCCTTTCCTTACCCAGCAAAAGAATGCAAAACACCTCCTGCCTTCTTCCCTTCGAAGATTCCCCTCCCACCGTTTCATGACAGCCGAAAGAGAAGTAAAAAGCATAGCAACAAATGAACCATAATTAGGAGCGGAGATATCTTGATAGGTAGGGATGGGTATCTCTTGAGGCTGACATTCAGGACCCCCTAAGAAGAAGGACATTAGTCCCTGTAAGAGAAAAACAATTATGTATTAACATTGGCATACATTCCTAGGGTTTATCAGGGTATTTGGCATAAAACTTTTTAGCAAATCAGGGCCCTAATGTCCTTTTCATTAACCCATTCAGCTTGGGAAAGAGGAAAATGTTTCCACGCTACAAGATATTGGACACCACCCTCCATTTCCTAGAATCTAGAATTTCTTTAATCTCGAAATGTTGTTCCCCCTCGATTAACAGGGTACGGGTGGATCAGACTGGGTCGGCCGCAAAGTACTGGTATGTTCTGGTTTCAACAAACTAACATGGAAAACAGGATGAATACGACGAAGAGTCTTTGGTAAAGTCAGTTGAACAGTCACCGGATTTACAATCCTCTCGATGGAAAAGGTCCCACATACTTAGGACCCAACTTCTTCGACTTCTGTGTAGTCTGCAAATATCTGGTCGAGAGGAAAACTTTATCGCCCACCTTATACATCATCTGTGGGGCTCGCTTCCTGTCAGCAAATTTTTTATGAGATTGGTGTGCCTCGTCCAGAGCTTTACGAACGACCGGCCAATTTTGTTGAAGCTTAGATATCCAATCGTCCAACGATTGGATAGTGGGGTTTTCTCGAGGCAGTTCAGGTATGGGCACAAAATCTTGTCCCGTGGCTACTTTGAAAGGGGTAAATCCCGTACTACTGTGTACAGAATTATTATACGCCACCTCCGCAAAGGCAGTAAATCCACCCAATTATCTTGCTGATAGTTTATATAACATCTGAGGTACTGTTCTAACACCCGCTTGTCCTCTCACAGGCCCCATTTGTTTGGGGATGATGGGCAGAGCTTAGGCTCTGGGCGGAGCCTATCAATTTCAAGAATTCTCTCCAGAAGTTCGAGGTAAATTGGACCCCCGATCAGAAACTACACGCTCAGGAACGCCATGCAACCTGTAGACATGTATAATGAACATTCTGGCCAATGATTTCGCTGAAGGAATCTTAGAGCAAGGGATGAAATGAGCTTGTTTGGAAAACAAATCAGTCACTACCCAAATGACAGTATGTCCAACACTCTCGGGTAGATCTACTATAAAGTCCATGGAAATTTCCTTCCAAGGTGCCGTTGGCCTGGCCACATTCTGCAACAAACCTGGTGGTTTACCAGGCGGCCTTTTCGCTGAAGCACAAACTGGACAGCTCGCTACATAAGTCTCAATGTCCTTTTCAGCGAAGGCCACCAGAATTGTCGCTTTCACCAAATGTAGAGTCTTCACAAACCCAAAATGACCAGCCGCTTTAGAATCATGAGTTTGTTGTAAAACTTGGCTTCTCAGGATTTGGGGTACATACAATTTTGCACCTATCCAGGCTAGACCATTTCGAATAGTGCAATTATTCGCATTTGCTAGGAACCAGTTATCTGTTTTCAAAGCCTCTTTAAATCGCTCCATCAGGTCAGCGGACAGATCCTCTCCTGGTCTCTTTTTTTGTGCTCTGGTAATTACAGGAGCAGCCAACTGTGTAGTGGACACGATTGGTCTTACCACTTCTTTCGGATACTGTTGTATTGAGGCATTCTAGACAAAGCATCCGCCATAAAATTTTTTCCCCTGGGATATACTTCAACGAGAAATTGAATCGCTTGAAAAACTGAGCCCACCTAACCTGCTTAGGAGATAGCTTTCTAGAGTCTTTAAAGCTTCCAGATTTTTATGGTCCGTCCATACCTCAAAAGGATGCTTCTCTCCTTCCAAAAATTGTCTCCAGGTTAGAAGAGCCCAACGGACCAAAAGCTTCCTTCTCCCAGACGGCCCATCTCCTTTCAGTGTCAGTCAATTTTCGGAAGGTATAAGCACACGGCTGTAGTGTCCCCTTCTCATTTAATTGAAGTAGAACCGCCCCACCGCCACATCGCTTGCATCAGCTTGGATCACGAAAGGGGCATCCATGTTGGGGTGTTTCAATACTGGTTCTGCAGCAAAAAGTCTTTTAACTTTTCAAATGCGGCTTGGCATTCCATGGACCAATTCAACGGTTGGCTGGGTTTTGGTTTCGCTTCCCCTTTGTCTTCAGAAGGTTGGTGATGGGCATTGCTATTTTTGCAAAAGACGGGATGAATTGCCGATAGAAGTTGGCGAACCCAAGAAAACTTTGAAGTTGCTTCCGGGTTCTCGGGGGCCCATTCCAATACAGCTCAGCACTTTCTCTGGATCCATCTCGATGCCCTCGGGAGAGATACGATATCCCAAGTAGTCGATTTTTTCTTGATGGAACTCACACTTGGACAGTTTGGCGTACAGTTTGGCTGCCTCAGCTTGTGCAACACCGAGCATTTGAGTTTCACATGTTCGTCTTTATTCTCCGTGTAGATGAGAATATCATCAAGATAGACCAGAACCCCTTGTATAGATGTTCGTGAAGCACTTGATTTATCATTTGCATGAAAACAGCGGCCCTGTAGGCCAAGGGAAGAACATTGAACTGGAAGCAACCCATCGGGCAGTTGAACGCAGTCTTCCACTCATCGCCTTTCTTAATTCGGATCCTGTAGTATGCCTCCCTCAAATCCAACTTTGTGAAAATCTTCCCTTCGCCAGGTGGGCTATCATGTCCTTCATCAGGGGAGGGGGTACATATTCTCCACCGACACAGCGTTTAAATTTCTATAGTCCACTACCAGACGTTTTGAGCCATCTTTCTTCTCGCGGAACATCACAGGGGCCGCCACTCGAGGTCTGGCAGGCGTGATGAAGCCACGTTTCAGATTTTTGTCGATGAACGCTCTCAGTTCTTCCAGCTCCCGGTGTCATTGGATACAGCTTCGGTTTCGGGAGCGTTACCCCGGTAGAAATTGATGCTGCAATCGGTTGATCGATGGGGAGGGAGCTCGTCAGAGGCTTTTTCACTAAACACTTCTCTTAAGTCCCAGTATTCCTTCGGGATTTTCTCCTCCCCTCCACTCGCTCGACACCCGCGGAAGCTACCTCAGCCGGAACTTGGGGCTTCGGATGGGGCTTCTCCTCCCCTCCCGAGAGTGGGGCTCCTCCCCTTCCGTGGGCGATCGGTGCGGATGCGTATCCACCCTTCCCTCCAGTTTATATGGGGGTTCCATTTCCGAAGCCAAGGGAGTCCCAGTATTAAAGGCTGTTCCATCCCAGGGGCCACGATAAAGCACAAAATCTCGCGGTGAGTTCCCATGGTCATTTCTAAGGGTTCCGTTATAAAGATTGCCGGGCTACCTCCCGCCACAGATCCGTCCAATTGACAGAAAGCTATGGGCGTTTTCAAAGTTCTCAGTCCGATGCCCATGTCTTTAACTACTTTCATGTTAATTACACACCTCGTGCACCCCGAGTCCAACAAGGCCAACATCTCTCCTCGGTCCCCGATGTAGGGTCCCTTAACTTTATTGGGATGGTCATGGGCCCCTGGGTAGGACTTACCGAGGCGTCATCCTCCGAATCGGTCTCGTCGAGCAAGGTTGGAGGTCCCAGCCCTCCCCCGCCGGAAGGGCGACTCTACAACCTCCTCGCCTTCAGTCCGGTCTCACGGGATTTGGTTGGGGGTTTACCGGCTTCGTCCCTGGACCCTGCGGCTTTGATGGGACCAACTTGACTCGGCACTCCGCCATCCGGTGGCCCTCTTCCCGCAACGGAAGCAGGCTGTGGTCTTGGCTCTTGCTGCCATCCCTCCTCTTTGGGGAGTGGAGGCCTCTTGGGGGCGTGGGGGTTTAGATTTCTCCAGCCAGGACCCCTTCTGCGTCTGTTTGAGCCAGATCAATATCCACCTCTTCCGCCAGCAAGTACCACGACTGCAAATCACGTGGATCCTTCCGGGAGATGCACATGTGGTATACATCTTCATTTAAGCCATCTTTGTAGGTTTCCACCAGGGCCTCTTGGGGCCAGCCTCGGAGACAGGAGACCAACTGCCTGAACTCCTGGGTGTAGTCTGCCACCGATCTCCCCTTGGGTCAAGGTTTTCATTTTGATTCTAGCCCTTCTCTCTGCCAGGGGGTCTTCAAATCTTCTCCTCAATGCAGTCATGAAAACATCGAGGTTTCGCAGTTGGGGGAGTTATCATTGAACAAAGTCACCACCCAGTCCGCTGCCATCCCTTCCAGGGTCCTGGTGACACATCTCACTTTGGCTGCTTCAGAAGTGAACTCCTTTCAAATTCTGCCATGTAGCTTCCCACTTGCACCAGGAAAAACCCCAAGTCTCTGGGATTTCCTCCAAATTTCACATCTAGGGGAGGCAGGGGCGCCTTCCAGGAGGCACACCTATTGCTGGGGCTCCCAGGCGGTCGCGGGTGGCTGCACCGGCGTAGGTTGGGCTAGGGGGTGGGGTTGGCTTGACTTCTCCGGGCTGACTTCACTCCCTCATCCCCTCATACCTTTGAGCCGTGCTGGGCTTTTCAGAAGCATCCATAAGGAATCTGCCGCTTTGATCCAGCCTGCATTCCATCTCCTCCCCCTCCTGCCACAGCCGTTCCTTCGCACCTCTTCGTCTTACAGTGATTCTGGGAGGAGGGGGTCGTCCCATCTCTCCAACCGACCCCCAACGACCATCTGGGCATCTCAGCTGGGGTTTCTTCCAGGGTCAGGTCTGCCAGTAAATCAGCAGCCGGCATCTCTGGCAGCAGCAAGGGCTGCCCCCCACAGCTCCCTGGTCCTCTTCATCGCTGGCTGGAGCCGACATGAGAGAAAGCCCCTCGGAAGAAAAGTTGCTGTTTTCTCCGGGTGGGTTGATGTATTTGGAGTTTCGGAATAATGTCAGACTGTGCTCCTTCTAGATCCCAAGAAAGAAATACTCAGACTCCATGGTGTAGAGCAGAATTTATCTTTTACTGGAAAATGAATGGTAGCAAACAGAATCAATTCCGAAACTAAAATATTGGCGGGTAAAATGCATATACAAAGGGATAGAATTGCTCCCCCTCCAGAGATCAAATGATTCTTCCAATTAAAACTTCTGAATAGGATCATGTGGTCATCTCTAGGTGATGATGAGGCTACTGTCAGTGACCTTGACATATTTTGATAAAAGTTCGCAGTTGCGCATATAAGAGGACAGAGGTTAGTGAGAAATGGAAAGTTACAACAAAGAATCCCCTCCTTTCCTTACCCAGCAAAAGAATGCAAAACACCTCCTGCCTTCTTCCTTCGAAGATTCCCCCTCCCACCGTTTCATGACAGCCGAAAGAGAAGTAAAAAGCATAGCAACAAATGAACCATAATTAGGAGCGGAGATATCTTGATAGGTAGGGATGGGTATCTCTTGAGGCTGACAGGTAGTATTTGCTGATATTATAGGTCCTAAAAAACCAAGTGTGGGAGGTGCTCGATATATTCTTAGTATAATGGACCATTATTCTAGATATGGTTTCTGTTATCTAATGAAAAGTAAAACTGAAACTTATCAAAATTTCTTTAATTGGCTTAAATTCGCTGAAAGGAAAACTAAAAGGAAGTTAGTTACACTTATTACTGATAATGGTACGGAATTTACAAACAATAAATTCCAAGATAAGCTGAAGTTGGCAGGTATAGAACATAAGAAGTCTGCACCATATAGGCCACAGCATAATGCCTTTATAGAGAGACGAGGCCAAACGTTACAGGCAATGGCTCGTACGATGATCTCAGATTCAGGATTACCTGATAATTTGTGGGGAGAAGCAATAATGTGTGGGAATCATATACTGAATAATGTGGTTAATTCTACTACTGGTGAATTACCATTCACACGGTGGCATGGCAGAAAACCTGACCTAAGCTACTTGCACACATTTGGAGCACCAGCATGGGTGCATATCCCTACTCAACTGAGAAAGAAAGGGCAACATAGGGCAAAAAGTTTGATTTTTGTAGGATATGAATCTAACCATAGATCATACAGATTCTGGGAACAAGGTACATCTAGAGTTTACTGTAGCGCTAGTGCACAATTCCTAGAACATGTAGGATGGGAGAAACTGGAACAAGATTCAAGTAAAGAAGTAATGATAGAATCCTACAAAAGGCCAGATAAAAACAGTAATAAGAAGAGAGCAATTAAAGAGGAAGTAAAGGAAGAGCATATAGGACCAGAGCAGGAAGAAATACCAGAACAGGAAGAGGTAGATAATCAGGAGCAGGTAGAATATGAAAGTCCACCTGTAAGCCCTGTAATACCTAGACGTTCTACACGTGTAACTAGACCACCTGATAGGTATCAAGCCAGTATAGTTTGCCAAGTGAGTAAAGTTCCTACCAGTATAGATGAACTTAAGATGTATCCTGTAAAGGATCAGGAGAATTGGCAAGAGGCAATGGAAAAGGAGTTAAATTCATTAAAGGAAATGAAGGTTTATGAAGAAACCAAATTACCTCCAGGTGAAAAGTCCATTGGTTGCAAATGGATATTTAAGTTAAAAACTGGTAAGAATGGGACTGTTACCCATAAGGCAAGGTTGGTAACTCAAGGATATAATCAAACGGCATGTGATTATGATGAGGTATTTGCACCAAATTTAAAGGCTACAACTTTAAGAGCAGCGTTAGTGTGGGCAGCTAAGAAGAATTATATAGTTAACCATTTAGATGTGGAAACTGCCTATCTGCATGCACCATTGCAGCACACTATATATTTAAGAAAACCAGTAGGTATTAAGGATGGTAAAATTAATAATGACTATTGGAAACTGAATAAGAGTCTCTATGGATTGAAACAATCTGGTTATGAGTGGAACCAATATATTGTAAAAGAGCTAAATAATATTGGATTTAAGGCAGGTTTAGCTGATCCATGTTTATTTAAAAAAGAGACAAATGGAAAGATATCATTATTATTGTTGTTTACAGATGATATTGCTTTAATAACTAAGACTAATAATGAAGCTAGTGAGATAATATCATTATTAAGTAAGAGAATAAAATTAAAGCATTTAGGAGAAATCAGACAGTATTTAGGATTGACAATAGACAAAAACAATAGTGGATTTAAGATATCACAAGTAGATAAAATATACCAATTACTCAAAATGTATAAAATGGAACTGTGTAAACCGGCAAAGACTCCAATGAGTCAGGAATTTTGTCGTACTGATGCTCAGAGTTCAAAATTTGATAAGACTATTTATCAGTCATTGATAGGAAGCTTATCATATATAAGTAATTGGTCAAGGCCAGATATTGCATATGGAGTTAATCAACTGGCAAGATTTAGTGCTGAACCAAATGAATGTCACTGGCAAGCGCTAAAGCGTATATTAAGGTATCTTAAGAAGACAATGCATTATGCATTGTATTTAGAGCCAAAAGATGATTTGATTTTGAGTGCATATGCTAATGCAAGTTTTGCAACAGATATAAAAACAAGAAAATCAACTTCTGGTATGGCTATACTATTAGATAAAACACTGATTGGTTGGAGGTCTATTAGACAGCAACATATTAGTATGTCCACAATGGAGGCAGAATTTTCATGTTTATCATTACTATGTACTGATATAATTCTGTATAAACAGTTATTATTAGATATGGGAGTAACTGTTAAGAATGCCATTGTTGTGTATGAGGACAAACAAGCAGCCATACAGTTGGCTACAAATATTGCTGTAAAGACTAGATCTAAGCACACTGACCTTAGATATTTGAATGTTAGACAATCTGTGATAAATAGTCTGATAAGATTGGAGTACTGCATAACTGAAGAAAATATTGCAGATGGATTTACAAAAGCCCAAGGTGCAGTAAGGCACAATGAGAATTGTGAAAAATATGGGTTGAAATTGTAAATAAAGATATATATTATGATGTTACCCAAAAGGGGAGAATGTTAGGGATAACATTAGTTACCTAACTTAGTTTGGTTAAATATAATATATGTTAGTTAGTTTAAATGTGTGTGTCACTTTAAACTGTAAGCCAAGTATTTGGGTGCGGTTGTAAATCGCCATAAGAGGGAGCAAGAGAGCTCACTGTTTGCCGGCTTTTACTGGAATGCTGACAGAGAAGGATTGATGGTGATTACTGTGTATGTTTGCTGAGAGAAGAAAAGAAGGTTTGATTTTGCTTCATATCTCTGACTGCAAAAGAGATACATCATTGGACAGATTGTTTGTGAGTTAAATGACCTATTTTCTACACTGGACTTTGCAAACTGAATAACCCTTGGACTGTCTGAACTTAGTGTATGACATAAGGACTGTTTTGACTATGCTATAACTCTTGCTGGAATAAAAACTATTTAATTGCACAGTGTATCTGTCTTACTGATTGTAAAGCTACAACAACGCTTTATCTCACACACACTCTCTGTCTGCTTGACTGCCGTTGCACGTTCTGCTAGGGTGTTGTATCCCTAACAAAAATGTTAAGATTTAAATGAATATTAATATTTGTTATGTCTCACCTATATTCACAAGTGAGAATACAGAGTTCCACAGTTCAAAACATTCAAACAAAACAGAAGCAGACTAATAAAGGGTTAATAGTACTATATTCCAGTCCTTGGCAGACTTCCCGGAATCTGTCTGGTAATTCAGAATGTCCATAAATTACAAAGGCCACCCCACATGTATCCTTTCGACACATCAAACACTTTGCTTCCAAGCAAAGTTTGAGAATCATCACGCCTCCTTAAATCACCTGGATGGGCGTGTCAGTCTCTCTAATCAATGTCTGGCTTGACGCCTCCCCTCAGCTTGACGTTTCAGTCTCCTCCTAGTTCTGGCGTCAAGCCACGATCTGTCAGCTTCCCCACTCGAAGCCTCTGACTCATTTTGTGGATCAGTTGCTGGCATGAATGAGGTCGAAGGTTCTGGGGAGGACTGTCTCTGTGACAAACTCTCATCCCCCTGGCTCACATCTGTGTCCTCTAATAATTCAGACTCCACGTTCACAGCAGGCTCCAGCCTTCCATCTTCAGAGTCATCAGAGTCAAAACTCCCAGCAGGATCGATCCTTCCAGTCACAACAAATATTAATGATAGAATTGAATTGGAATGGATTGTTGTTTTAATTATATTATACATTTATAATTTTTTCTTTTTTTAAGAATATAGTGTGTAGTTTTAGAATGTACCAACCAGAATCCGAATGGAAGTTATGTATTATATTAAGTGTTATAATTTTAGGGGAAAGATATAAAGGCATCATACTCCAATCAGTGATTACAGGAGAAATTTTGTTTAATGAGAAAAGATAGTAGACAGTTGAAACAGGACAGACAAAGAATATAAGTACAATGATTTGAATTGAGATGAAATAAATAAAATAAAATTAAGAAAGTTAAAAGAGGGGAGAAGCTATATAGAAAATGTAGAATAGTAATAAGATATGGAATGGAATATAAAAATGAGCATAAAGTTGAATTTGTGTCTGTACGAAGAGATGTAACCCGGGATTATGCTGCTTTCAAAAAAGATGTTTTATGTTTTTATGTTTTGTTTGTTTATGTTTGTTTTTAAAAACCAATAAAAAATTTTTTTAAAAAAAAAGAGGGATGAAGATTTACCTCCCCAGCTGAGAGCCAGCCAAACATGGCATTTCACATAATTCTGGCATTTTTAGGGAGAGGATCAGGCAACCAGGCTGGTGTTTGGTTCCCAAAGCTTCCTCCTGACCTCTTTTCCTACTCATTCCCTCACCACCCACCCACATGTTTAGCTGCTGTCAGTAGGAACAAGTGCATCAATCGTTTTTTATAAGGTGTCATGTTCAGTAGCTGTTGCTGAATAGCTGAATTCCTCTGAATTTTACAGAAGTCTCTTTAGCAATATTTATTGAAAGGGGAGGGAACTACAAGAATTCCAGTCATTCAACAGTTCCCCATTTTGAAACATACAGATATCATTTTCTTTGACTCCTGCATACTATCTAAATGGAAATCAAATGAAAGAAACATTAACAATTCTTCCACTATCATAATGATGTTATATCTCATGTTTTACATTTGTTCTGGCTTTGAGATGCTCCTTTGTGTTCAGCTCTGGCCTCAGAATTATAATGTAGCACTTGGGGATGAAGATGCAGCCCAGCAGCCCAGCACTGGAGGCCAGGATGGAGAAGACCTGCACAGCCACCATGAGTTTCCCTTTGGTGCTCAGGTAGGTGGGCACAAAAGTCACCCAGACACTGCAGAAGACCAGCATGCTACAGGTGATCAGCTTGGCTTCGTTGAAGGCCCCAGGCAGATTCCTGGCCAGGAAAGCCACCGTGAAGCAGATGGCAGCCAGGAAGCCCATGTAGACGTAGAACATGACAACGGCCCCTTGGTTGCATTGCAGGATGATCTCTCCAGGCTGGGAGTGGAAGTCAGAGTCAGGGAAGGGGGGAGAAGCTCCCAGCCAGATGGAGCAGATGATAATTTGGGCAGCAGAACAAGAAAGGATGATGGAGTTGGCCAAACTCTTCTTCAGCCATCTTTTGGCTTGGTTTCCTGGTTTTGTGGCCAGGAAAGCCAGCACCACCATGATGGTTTTGGCCAAGAGAGAAGAAACGGCAACTGAGAAGATGATGCTGAAAACTGTTTGTTGGAGAAGGCAGGTGGCTTTCCTTGGTTGACCAATGAAGAGAGAAGAAGACAAGAAACAAAGCAGGAGGGAGACCAGGAGGATGTAGGAGAGGTCCCGGTTGTTGGCTTTGACAAGGGGAGTTTCTCGGTATTGAATGAAGATGATTAAAACAAGGCCTGTGGTTAGGAACAAGAATAGGGCAAAAGAAACCAGGATGATGCCCAGAAGTTCTTCATAAGACAGGAAGGTTATAACTTTGGGGGTACATTGGATTCTGTCCTCATTTGGATATTTATCATCTGGACACCTGGTGCATTCTACTGTATCTGAGAAAAAAACAACAACCCCATATTTCTTTATCCTTTGCATTTCAAGATATATTGTACATTCTATGGGAACAAGTGATTATCAGGAGCATTTTCCAGGATGGATTTCTTAATATCTCTAGAGAAAGAAAATAAGTGTATCACTTTTTAAAAAAATATAGCTACGATATATTTTTGATAGCCTATGAAATTGAGGGAGGGATTAGGACTTGTAAGATTTCCTTTGTAACGATCAGAATATTGATAGGAACCTCCATTACTAAATGTAAATAATGAATCAATTAATCTTTCTAGAGAAAATTACCTGCCAGGTGGCAATTCTTGTCATACTTGCCTCAGAGGATGCTGGCAGATCAAGTGACTGCTGCAAATAAGATGGAATGGCCATTGGAGCAGTGGTGATACGGTTGCAGCCACAAACAGGCATAACTGTCCATGCCACCACAATGTGCATCTCGTATATCAGCAGTACCTTTTCAGTGTTCCTCAAAGGGAACCCATGTAGACTGCATTGCAATCCTCCTTTCAGGAGGTGGACCTAAACCAATTCCTCATGTTTCAAGGAACTCAGGTGTTCCTAGAGAAGTAAATGTGGAAGGAAGGACACATCCAAGCTAAAAAGAAGAAATATTTTCTCTGGCAGTAGTAAAGCTTGTCCAATCTGCCACAGCCACCTCTATCCAGTCCTTCCTTCACAGTCTTTTTGTTCTTCTGTTTAGATAAGAAATGGGGCATTTTGGAAATAAACCAGAAACCAATTCAGCTTAAAAGTGTGTTTTAATTCACACTTTCATGACAATGCTCTGGAGGGATCCAGTTCCACCAGGCCTTCCTTTCCTGCAGTATCACCCACCTTTTTGAGTGGAGAAGGTCCCCTCCGGACAAGGAACGCAGTCGTAGCAGCAAAATGGCTCTCCTTCTCGAGCCCTCTTGACAAATCCAGGATGACAACTTTCCACACATCTGGACTGAGGCAGGGACTGAGCAGGAAAAGAAGGAATGCCAAAGAAAATATGTTGGGACTCTCCATCCATGGAAAATGGAGGTAAAAATGGATATTAGACAAGATGTTAGATATTAGCCTCTGGTCTTCACTTAAGTAAATACAAAATCTCTCACTATTTCCAAATGGTTGGAGAAATAACTTCTGGAAGATTCTTCCTTTAGTTCCTCTCTTTTGCTTTTGGCATCTCACATTGCAAAAAAAAAAAAAAAAAAGGATTTTATTAAATAGAAAAATCTGGAGAGATGGAACCAGGGGTGGGATTCTACTGGTTCTGTCCAGTTCTATAGGACCGGTTGTTATGATTCTGCGCAGTTCAGAGAACCGGCAAATCGCACCACCGGCTAGGCCCACCCCTCTCCGTCCGCCCCTCCCCTCTGTGCCCAGTCAGTCCTTATCACGCATGCGCGGCATCGCCTGCAGCCTGCTTTTGCCCGCTCGCCAGGCCAGCCATTGCTGCATGCCTTCCGCTGTGGCCCTACCTGATCTCCCTGGGTGAGTGAGGCTCTGCAAGCTCTGGGGCTCAGTCGCCTACCTGCCACTGCCAGTCACCTTTACCCCCCCACCCCACTTGCCTTTTGCTGCCTCCACCTGCCACCCTAACCCCCAGCAGGGAAGGCCCAGCATCTGCGGTGAATCCAGGCGGGGGGCGAGATGCAGACTGGTGGGGACCAGAACTACATTTCGCTGTACTGGAAGACATGTGGAGAGGTTCATGTTCTCCTCCTGCTGGGAGACCAAGAGAGTCTTTCCCGGCACAGCTCTGGGTGGCAGAGAGAAACAGGATTCAAGCGGGCTGCTTCTCTGCCGCCCAGAGCTGCCCGTTTCCCTATTGGAGGGGAAGTTCCAAACTTTTCTCTATGCCAGGAAAGACTCTCTTGCTTTCCCAACAGCAGTAGAACATGAGCCTCTCCACATGTCCTCCGGTACAGCAAAATTTAGCTGGGATTCACCGCAGCTGCTAGGCCTTTCAGGTGGGGGGCATAGGTGTGGGGGGGGGCGACCAGGTAGCATGGCCCATTCGCCTGCCATCCCTTCCCTCTCCCGCCTGAAGCCCCTTTGTAGGACCAGGAAAAATTGCCCCGGTTGGTCTTTCCATGCCCACCCGGTCGCACCCATGTAGGCAACAGGTGCTGTCATTTCGAAGTTGAGGGAGAATTTGAGGAAGAAGGTGGAGGGTCCTGCAGTGGCCAGCACAGGAGCACTGCTTAGAAGCAGGGAAGTGGCCTTCTAGTGGCCTGACCTGGCGTTCAGGCCTGTGGTGGGCCATGGGAAGTCAGAGCACCGAGGGAAAGGGGGATTGCCAGGGGGAGCTGCCCTCTCCTAGCAGAATTGGGACCATTGGGGTAGTCCTAGGAACTGGGTGAGTCGAGCCACAGCTCCTTCCCTTCTTAGCTCAGGGAATGGCCACTTTCTCCAGGAGGGGGACTGTGGAGGGGGGTAGTCTACCTGAGTGACTCCTCCGGTGTCTTCGCCGGATTATTTGGACACTTATAAACGAGCGCAGTAAAAGGCACTGGTGTCCAATGTGAGCCCAGGCGTCAATCCGCGGCTCCGTAAGGCCAACACCAAAGAAGTTGGAGATCAGGTGAACCTGTGGTGCAAAGTTAATTCGGATCTCGACCACTCCAGGCCATTTGACCTCAAAGCCCCTTGAGAGCCACCGTTCCCAGGCTTCTACTCACCTGTGCTTGGTCACCACCTCTTCACCTTGCTTGAAGCAGCTGGTCCTGCCCCTCACCCTCCCCTCCCTCGCCTGGCCTGAGAAAGTAAGGGCAACGGTGGGGGACAGCAAAGCAGCCGGGTCCCTATCTTCCCCTCTCTCTCTCTCCCACTCTGTGTGTGTGTGTGTGTGTGTGTGTGTTTGTGTGCCTCCCTAAAAGTCACGGCTGGACCAAGCCGGGAAGCTCTCCTTGGCGCTCTTCGTTACTTCTTTCATTTATTCTTTTTGGAATCCAGGCTGGCTGAACAACGGTTGCCAGACCGCAGTGGAAGCATCCCTTCGGGTGACCCTCCTCCTCCGCCTCCCCCCTCCTTCTCTTCCTCCTCATGCAACCGGCGGTTGTGGCGGGGCCGGGAGGGTGCATACGCACGGGGAGAAGCTCCTCAAGCAAAGGGGGTGTGCATAAGCGCAAGGGGGCGTGCATAAGCGCACCAACGTGCCTACCGTCCCTGTCCTATTGTTTCTCTTATTCTTCTTTTATTTTTCTTATATGTACCCATTTCATGTATTCACAACTATGTATACACTTATACTTATTATCTTGTAAACAATTGGCAAATCCAATAAATAAATAAATAAAATAAATAAAAAATGCCAAAGCAGAGCAAAACTGGGTACGGGGCGGGTGGCTGCTCACTTCAGGGGCAAGCGTCTCCCCACACAAGTGCACCCTCCTAATCCATCCACGGCCACCGGGTACGAGAGGAGGAGGAGCAGGGTCGCCTGAAGGGATGCTTCCACAGCGGTCTGGCAACTGTTCCTCAGTCAGTCTGGATTCCAAAAACA
>NW_028263154.1:162556-201715 GCF_049901735.1 Notechis scutatus
GGAGGCGAGCCACAGGAAGTCAGAGCACTGAAGGGAAGGGGATTGCCAGGGGAGCTGCCCTCTCTGCGCTGAATTAGGACCATTTGGGGTAGTCCTAGGGATTGGGTGAGTCGAGGCGCAGCTCCTTGCCTTCTTAGCTCAGGGAATGTTCTTTTTGTGCAGGAGGAAGACTGCGGATGGGGGAGGTCTACCTGAGTGACTCCTCCGCCGTCTTCACCAGATTATTTGGACACTTACAAGCGAGCACAGCTAAAGGCACTGCTGTCACATGTCAGCCCAGACCTCACCCTGTGGCTCCGTAAAGCCAACACCAAAGAAGTGGTCGATCAGGTGAACCTGTGGTGCAATGCTCACTCGGATCTCGGCCGCTCCAGGTCATCTGACCTCAAAGCCCTTTAGGAGCCGCCGTTCCCAGGCTTCTCCTCGCCTGTGCTTGGTCGCCCCCTTTTCACCTTGCTGTAGCGGCTGGCCCTGCCCCTCACCCTCCCCTCCCTCGCCTGGCCTAAGAAGGTGAGGGTGACGGTGGGGGATAGTGAAGCGGCCGGGTCCCTATCTTCCCGACTCTCTCTCCCACTCTGTGTGTGTCTTTGTGTGTCTCCCTGAAAGCCGCGGCATGGCCAAGCCAGCAAGCTCTCCTTGGCGCTCTTTGTTACTTCTTTCATTTCTTCTTTTTGGAATCCAGACTGGCTGAACAATTACCAGACCGCGGTTAAAGCATCCCTTCGGGCGACCCTCCTCCTCCCTCTCCTCCTCCTCTCATAAACGGTGGTTGTGGCAGGGCCGGCAGGGTGCGCACGGGGAGATGCTCCTCAAGCAAATGCCAAAGCACAGCAAAACCTGGCATGGGGTGGGTGGCTTGAGGAGCGAGCGTCTCCCCACACAAGTGCACCCTCCTCATCCACCCACAGCTGCCGGGTGTGAGAGGAGGAGGAAGAGGAGGGTCGCCCGAATGGACGCTTCCACCGCGGTCTGGCAATCGTTGTTCAGCCAGTCTGGATTCGAAAAAGAAGAAATGAAAGAAGTAGCAAAGAGCACCAAAGAGAGCTTGCTGGCTTGAGGGAGACACACATACATTCACAGATACACACACACACACACACAGAGACACACACACACACAGAGTGCAGAAGACTGAGGGGAAGATAGGGACCCGGCCGCTTCCCTATCCCCCACCGTCACCCTTACCTTCTGTCACTGCTCCATTTTGTGAGCCATCTATGGTTTAGTATCTCCTTCAAACTGGTGAGAAACCCACAAGGGCTGGAGAATGTGTCACTAAGAGCTTCAGGTTTGTTTGGTCCTTGTGCCCAAAATAGCAAAGAAAAAAAAAGAATTCTGTTGACTAGGGCCTGAATTCAGATGAATTTGAATCATGATTGGGTGGAGGTCCTTTTGGTCCCATTGGGAGAGAAGCTTCGTCCTGCTTGGGGAAAAGTGTCCCCTGAAAGGGCCAGTTCATACTTGGGGAGGTTCTTAAAGAGACCAGACCTGGTCAGACTTATCCATGCCTCTCTTTTACACAAACACACACACACACACACATACAAAGTGGGTGGGGGGAGAGGGGAAGATAGGGAAAGAGGCAGAGAGAGAGAGAGACAGAGAGAAACAGAGAGGGGAGAAAGAGAGAGAGAAAGAAAGTGAAAGAGACAAAAAGAGGGAATGAGAGAGGAAGTGAGAGACAAGTAAGAAAAGAGAAAGAGAAAGAAAGAAAAGAGAGAAAGGAAGCAAAAGGAAGAAAAGGGATAGACAAAGAAAGGGAGAGATGGAAGGAAGGGACAAAGAAATAATAAGAAAGAAAGGGGGAGAATGGAGAAAGTGAATGAGATATATGAATGGATAGTTAAATACATGGAAGGAGGGAGGGAGGGAAAGAGAAAAAAGGAGAGGAAGGAAGTGTTAGGTATAACATTGATACCAAATATGGTTTGGGTGAATAAATATATAAAACTTAGATATCATGGTTTAAGTGCTTATCACTTTAAGCACAATGTTGCAGGCAATTAGCCGATTAAGGGTGCGGTTAGAAGTTACAATATAAGGAAGCATTAGAAGCTGGAAAGCTTACTGTGACTAACTGTGAATACTGTTTGTACTGTGCCTGTGACCGAGATGATCCTGTCTGCTACTGTTTGCTGATTTACTGCGGAATTCAACTGTTCTACTGTTTGAGCGTCTTGCTGAATATCCAGCGTTTGTTTCTCTGGAGAGAGGCACCGGAGGAGGAGAAGATATCTTTATCGGCTGATAAAGATATTGTAAGGACTCTTAACTTGGACTGTAATAGTGAGTCTTACTGGATGGAAATATAGTGAATGACAAATGGACTGAATGACAATGCTTTAAACTCTAAATGGATTAAAAACTATTTAAACTACAAACAGTGTTTGTGTTCAGTGTGTGTATACTCTGGGGCCCTTCCACTCTCGTTTGGCTGCCTGGCTTGACTACTGCTGCAATACTCTGCTAGGGGTTAATCCCCAAATACTAACATTGGTTATGGGCCCAGCAGCATAGTCTAACTAACCAGGATATAGCAGAGAGAGTTGGTGTGAGTTGCACATTACTGTAAAAACAAACTGTTTTAATTAGTTTAAAATAGTCAAAATATCTGAAGAGTAATGGCACAAGTAAATTTGTCACAACTGTCCATGATATCCAGGCTGGATGGAACAAACTATGTTTCATGGTCAATGAAATGTAGTTTACTTCTACGCAGAGAAGGTTTGTGGGACATTATAGCAAACCCACCAGATGTGAGTAGCTGGGATCCTGCTGCTGCTGATGATAACGAAAAGTTACAAGACTTTAAACTGAAAAATGAGCAGGCTTTATGCATCATAGGACTGACTCTCTGTGATCAGCAGCTTGTCCATATTCGTGGAGAAGAAAATGCTGCAAACTGCTGGGAGAACCTCAGGAAGATTTATGTTCGGGACAGTGTAGGAGCACATATAAATCTTACACGGAAGCTTTTTCGAACGCATCTTCAGAGGAATGGAGATATGTTAGTTCATTTAAACTGTATGAAGAGCATTTTTCAAGAATTGCAAGAAAAAGAGCTTATATTTAATGAACTGCAACAAGTCTACATCATATTATCTTCATTAGATCAAAGCTATGATGACTATGTGACTTCGTTAGAGGTATTGCCAAAAGAAAGCCTCTCATTAACCGACATAACAGGCAGGCTATTAGAAGAAGCCAGAAGAAGGCGTGAGCGTGACGAGCTGAGAGAAGATAAGAAAGAAGAGAAATTATCTTCAAAGCTTGAAAGAAACCAGCTTAGCAAAATACAGCACATGGAAGAAAAGAATTTATCTTCAACAGCATACACAATTAAAAAATGTTTTAATTGTGGAGGAAGAGGACATTTGGCAAGTTTCTGCAAAAAGGGAAAAAGCCAGAATGTAAAAAAGCCAAAGAAAGCATTTGAACTAGCCATGTTTAGCAACTCTGATGTGAAGAATGATCTATGGGTGGTTGACAGTGGCGCATCCCACTGCATCACAAGAGATAAGACAAAATTTATAAAAATGTCTACAAGCTCTCAACATATATCTCTTGCTAACGGCTGGAATCTGAAAGCGAAAGGTGAAGGTCTTGCACATTGTCCGTGCATAAACCAGGATATAAAAATGTTGTATGTACCACAACTAAAGTTTAATTTGCTTTCAGTAAGGGTATTAGATAAATTAGGTTATGTAATTACTTTTAAGGATAATAATTGCATAATTGAAAAAGATAACAAAAGGGTAACTGCAGCTTTAAATGGAACATTATATGTCTTAGATAATAGTAAGAAAGGGGAGGCACAGACTGTATTTAATAATATAAAGCCTCATAATGAATGTATCCATTTATTGCATAGGCGTTTGGGGCATGTAAATTTTAAAATGCTAAAACGTACAGTTGAGTTATCTGAAGGAATAAGGTTAAAACCTTGTGATAAATATTTGCGTTGTAATGTTTGCTGTGAAGATAAGAGCAAAGTATTGCCTGCAAATAGGCTAAATGGTTTCAAAACAAAAGAACCTTTAGAAGTAGTATTTGCAGACATAATAGGTCCAAAGAAACCCAGTATGGGGGTGCTAGATATATACTGAGCATTATGGACCATTATTCTAGATATGGGTTTTGCTATTTAATGAAAAGCAAAACTGAAACATATCAACATTTTTTCAATTGGCTTAAGTTTGCTGAAAGAAAGTCTACACGGCAACTGATAACCCTGGTGACAGATAATGGTACGAATTTATTAATAACAAATTCCAGAACAGACTTAAGGTAGCTGGAATAGAGCATAAGAAGTCTGCTCCATACAGGCCAGAACATAACGCTTTTATTGAAAGAAGAGGCCAAACACTACAGGCAATGGTTAGAACAATGTTAAATGATTCTGGGTTACCTGATTATTTGTGGGGGGAGGCTACAATGTGTGCTAATAACATATTGAACAACGTTGTTAACACAACAACAGGTGAAATACCATTCACCAGGTGGCATGGCAGGAAACCTGACCTAAGTTACCTGCACACATTTGGTGCACCAGCATGGGTGCATATTCCTGCACAACTCAGAAAAAAGAGGCAACATAGAGCTAAACGATTTTTCTTCGTTGGTTATCAGGCAAACCATAGGGCATATAGATTTTGGGAGAAAGGCACATCTAAAGTGTTATGTAGTGCTAGTGCCCAATTTCTAGAACATGAAGGATGGGAGAAATTAGAACAGGATGCCAATAAAGATGTAATTATTGAATCCTATAGAAATCCCATTAGTTATCCCTGTAACTTTAAAAATAAAGTAAAGAGACAAATACAGGATGAAATAGTGCCCATAAAGGAAGAAACAGATTCAATAGCTGAACAGGATGAGGAAGATGAACAGGTAGTAGTTCAACAAAGTCCTCCTGTAAGCCCTGTAATTCCCAGAAGAACTACACGTGTATCTAGACCGCCTGATAGGTACCAGGCTAACACAGTGTGCCAGATTAATCAAGTTCCTAATTCTGTAGAAGAAATAAAAAGTATCCTACTAAGGAAAAAGAAAGTTGGTATGCAGCAATGAATAAGGAACTGAATTCATTAAGAGATATGAAAGTGTATGAGAATGCCAAATTACCTGTAGGTAAGAAGTCCATTGGCTGCAAATGGATATTTAAGGTAAAAACAGATAAAGATGGTAATTTAATCCATAAGGCAAGGTTAGTAGCCCAAGGTTTTAGGCAGAATGCCAATGACTACGATGAGGTGTTTGCACCTAGTCTTAAGGCAGCAACCTTGAGGGCAGCTTTAGTGTGGGCAGCTAGTAAAAACTATATAGTTAACCATCTAGATGTGGAAACTGCTTACTTGCACGCCCCATTAAAACATACTATTTATATGAAAAAACCTGTTGGTATTAAAAGTGAAAATAAGAATAATAATGATTGTTGGTTGTTAAAGAAAAGCCTCTATGGTCTTAAACAATCAGGCTATGAATGGAACCAGTATATTGTAAAGGAACTAAACAATATAGGATTTAAAGCTGGTTTAGCCGATCCATGTCTATTTAAGAGGGAGACAAATGGGAAAGTATCATTATTATTGTTGTTCACTGATGATATTGCATTGATAACTGAAACTAATGATGAAGCAAATAAAATAATAGCATCATTAGGAAAGAGAATAAAGATCAAGCAATTAGGGAAGATAAAGAAATATCTCGGTTTAAATATAAAGAAAACACGGAAAGGTTTTAAGATATCTCAGGAAGATAAGATAAGCAAATTGCTAAAAGATTATAAGATGGAGCTTTGTAAGCCGGCTAAGACTCCAATGAGTCAGGAGTTTAGCAACACTGATGGACAAAGCCCGGAGTTTGATAAGGTGATTTATCAATCTTTAATTGGTAGTTTGACTTATATAAGTAATTGGTCTAGACCAGATATTTCGTACTGTGTGAATCAGTTGGCTAGATTCAATTCTGCACCGTGTGAAAGACACTGGATTGCAGCTAAGAGGATATTAAGATATCTTAAAAAGACAATGAATTATTCATTGTATTTAGAGCCAAAAGGTGATTTAATTCTGAGTGCTTATGCAGATGCTAGTTTTGCATCAGAAAGAGACACTAGAAAGTCGACTTCAGGAACAGCCATAATGCTGGGTAAGACATTAATAGGCTGGAAGTCAATAAGACAACAGCATATAAGTTTGTCTACTATGGAGGCAGAATTCTCCTGTTTATCTCTGTTATGTACAGAATTAATAATGTATAAACAAATGTTAATTGATATAGGTATAACTGTGGATTATCCTATAATTATACATGAAGATAATCAGGCAGCAATTCAAATGGCCACAAATATTGCAGTAAAAACAAGGAGCAAACATACAGATCTAAGATACCTAAACGTGAGACAATCTGTAAGAAGTAAGATGATTCAGCTAGAGTACTGTATGTCGGAGGACAATTTAGCTGATAATTTTACTAAAGCCCAAGGTGCCAGTAAGCACCAGGAGAGTTGTGAAAACTATGGGATTAGATTGTAAGGTATTATATATTTATTTCACCCAAAAGGGGAGTATGTTAGGTATAACATTGATACCAAATATGGTTTGGGTGAATAAATATATAAAACTTAGATATCATGGTTTAAGTGCTTATCACTTTAAGCACAATGTTGCAGGCAATTAGCCGATTAAGGGTGCGGTTAGAAGTTACAATATAAGGAAGCATTAGAAGCTGGAAAGCTTACTGTGACTAACTGTGAATACTGTTTGTACTGTGCCTGTGACTGAGATGATCCTGTCTGCTACTGTTTGCTGATTTACTGCGGAATTCAACTGTTCTACTGTTTGAGCGTCTTGCTGAATATCCAGCGTTTGTTTCTCTGGAGAGAGGCACCGGAGGAGGAGAAGATATCTTTATCGGCTGATAAAGATATTGTAAGGACTCTTAACTTGGACTGTAATAGTGAGTCTTACTGGATGGAAATATAGTGAATGACAAATGGACTGAATGACAATGCTTTAAACTCTAAATGGATTAAAAACTATTTAAACTACAAACAGTGTTTGTGTTCAGTGTGTGTATACTCTGGGGCCCTTCCACTCTCGTTTGGCTGCCTGGCTTGACTACTGCTGCAATACTCTGCTAGGGGTTAATCCCCAAATACTAACAGGAAGGACACAAACCCTGGCTTCAGAAGACTCTTTGAAGCAGCACAACAATCTAGGGCTGGCCTGCAAGGGATCTCGGAGGTCATCTAGTCCAACCCCCTGCTCCAGCAGGAGATCCTTACAGAATCAAAGAATAGCAGGGTAGAAGGTTGTGTGCGAGTGTGTGTGTGTGTGTTTGTGTTTATGGTTGTCAAAACTCCAAAAACAGGTCAAGGAGCTCTGGGGAGATCAGTCATAAATTAGAACACTTGCTAAGCAAGTGGACCACTTGTATTTGGTTTGCCAGTCACATGGCCCCCTGGCCATGCCCATCTGGTCACGTGACCACCAAGCCCCGCCCACAAATTAAGCCACACCCACAGAACCGGTTGTTACAAAATTTGAATCCCACCCCTGGATGGAACTGAGAAAAGATTTCAGCATTAAGTGATAACCAGCCGGTTCCTTCTCGTGACCCCATTAACACGCATATCTCCCCTCTTCTTACCCCCATAATTTTAAGGTGAGATATCAGAACAATCTTGATAATTTCAGGTGAACTGAAAGCCTTGGAGCTGCTTCCTAGGAGCAGAAGGCCCATTGCTCCGTCCCAGGGAGGGTGAAAGGGAGGCATGGAGAGCTCTGGCCAGGTCCGGCCTCCTTAAGAGCCTCCCAGATTATGGAGCTGCCCCTTCAGGGGACACTTTTCCCCAAGCAGCATGAGAGGAAACTTCTTTCCCCCAATGGGACCAAAAGGACCTCCGTCCAATCACGATTCAATCCAATCCGATACAGTCCAAGCCTGGATTCAGGCCCCAGTCAGCAGAATTGCCGCCTTCATTGCTCTTCTGGGCACAAGGAGCAAACAACCAGAAGCTACTAGTGACACATTCCCCAGCCCTTGTGGGTGTCTCACCTGTTTGATGGAGACCCTTAATTGTACATGGTCCACAACATGGAACAATATTGAAGCCTCCTAATCAGCCTAAGGGAAAAAATCCGGTTTCTACTGCCCAGATTCAATTCTCGGTGAAGGTCAACCACCGTTGGGGAATAGCATCAGCCCTCTTGAAATGGGACCTCAGGCTTTGGAAAACAGAGGAAAGACATCAAAACTTTCTCCTACCTTGTTGAGCTCCTTTAGCCGTGAAAGAACATCTTTGTCGATATAAAGTCTCTGTCTTACAAAATACGCCAGAACCTCTTCCCTGAGATCACCCCTGGGAAGAACCAAGTAGCCCGAAATGAACAGATCTGCTGCTACCTCTCCATTTGGGTCCATGTAGAGTTTAAACTCTGAAATATTGAGAAACTCATTCTTCTCCAAAAAAGGATGGAACTAGAATGGGAACAGGCAGCAATTTTAAAAGCAGAAAACTTTGTTTCTTATCCCAGATGCTTTTTCACATTTGAATCTTTCTTCTGTAGTCTAATTTACAGACATGCTTCATTAGTTCACAAAAATTTGTTGATCATATTTTGACAATATAGATTTTGACAAAATATAGTTGAACAACAGAAAAAAGGAGATTTATGAACTCCCTGAAAGCAACAGGTTGGTTATCAGAAACATGGATTTGTCAGGAAGAAAATTGTCGGGGTAATCCTCTCCCAGGAAGCCCAGACAGGAAACCTGAGCTAGGCCCACTTCGCTGTAATGCTGCACTGACAGGATTTGGGGAGCCAGAAAGTACAAATCTCCCACTGACCCTTTTTTTATGCAGCTGTAGGTGTCCTCCTCTTATCTGGTTCTTCCCCAGGCAGAATCTCTCCTCCACCCCCCAAAAGTCATTCCCTCCTATCACTGCCCTTTCTAAATGGGTTGTGGGAAAGGGGGGGATATAACTTATGTACTCTGTGCAAGTCATCCTCACATATTATTTCATTTCCCAAATACATTATGGAAATACTGCTGATATAACTCGATCTCAGGAAAGAGTAACAAACAATTTTGTGATGTGATCAGAAACCCAGTTAAGTGAGGGGTGGATGGTATGATAATTAAGTGGATAAAAACTGGTTTTAAAATGGTACTCAAATAATCTTTAGTTTTTTTTAATCTTTGTCGTAAAAGTGGGAAAATATAACGTTATAAAATTAATCAATTTTTCTATGTTGTCATTAATATAATAGGGTTGATAAATCACTATTATACAAGATTTATAACAATTCTCAGGCAAATATATTTTTATGTTATTTAAACATTACCAACTTTCTAGAAAAATATTTATGATTTCCTCCTAGAAACAACTGTATGACTCAAAAGCAGTATAAAAATATCTGGGTTTTAGGATTTGATAAATTATAGTGTCTCATATAAGAACATTAATGATGCACTGGATGAAGGATTGTGCCAAGCTTGATAAGTATATAAGGGAGCCAGTTTGGTCTACTGGTTAAGCCTCCGAAGTAGAAAGCAAGAGGCTGTGAGTTCAAGACCCGCCTTGGTCATGAAGCAGGCTGGGGGATTTGGGGCAAGTCTCTCAGCCCAACTCAACTCACAGGGTTGTTGTTGTGGGGAAAATGAACACACAACTACTCATTGGTACTCAGCCCCCGTGGCTTCTGCAGGAAGGGCTTTTAATGATGGGGGGATGAGTTAGTGCACTTAGTGAACTCAAATAAGGCCTCAAAGATCTGGAAATCCAACAAGATGGGGCTGCTCTTCCCAAGAATGTTTATTTGAGCAGCCTTTAGAGCAACGAGATATTTATATCGAATAACCCTGCCAAAAATCCAAAGGGAATTAACCTCCGAGAGCTGCAACGGAGTTCCCAGAGACATTTCAGGGGGCCAATACAAAGAAAGAGCACCTGAGCTGAGACTGGGGCCCTGTGGACAAGGGGCCACTCGAACTGCAGCTCACGCAGAGGTGGTATTCAACCGGTTCTCACCAGCTCAGGTGAACCGGTGGTGACCCCTGGTTGGCCACATCCCCAAACCTGGTCGCCCGCTTGTCCCAGTCGCTCTCCTAGCTTTCCCTACCACGTGGTGGCTGTGGCGCAGATCGGGCAGATGTCCCAGGGCTGCTGCACATGCGCACTGTGTGTGCAGCAGTGTGTGTGCTACTAATGCAGTGCGCATGTGCAGCAGCCCTGGGACATCTGCCTGCCTGCCCGCCCTCCAGGATCACGTTTTCTTACTTCTCCTGGTGGATGCACCTCCTCCAGTCCAGCCTGGCCTGGCCAGCCAGCAGGTGGGTGGGCGGATGTCCCGGGGCTTCTCGCCCCCCCTTGTCGCGATATGCCTTCAGGAGCCCCTCAGGCCAGGTGAGCCGGGAGCCGCCATTCCCGGGCTACTAGTCTCCCGTGCTTGGTTGACGCCTCTTCACCTTGCCTGAAGCGGCTGGTCCTGCCCCTCACCCTCCCCTCCCTCGCCTGGCCTGAGAAGGTAAGGGGGACAGTGGGGGATAGCGAAGAGGCTGGGTCTCTATCTTCCCCTCTCTCTCCCCCACTCTCTGTGTCTGTGTGTGTGTGTGTGTGAGAGAGAGAGAGAGAGAGAGAGCGGGGGGGGGGCAAGAAAAGAAAGAAAGAAAGAGCAAGAAAGAAAGAGGGAGAGAAAGAGAGATAGAAAAAAGAAAAGAAAGAAAGAGAGAAAGTTTCTCTGAATGAAATTCCGTTCTGCCGTAACACAAAATTATGTATTTATTTATGTAGGACATTTATATTGCCACATATTCGCACATGACTCAGTTTTAGGCAGACCGTAACTGCCCATTGACTGTTGTTTATTTTTATTTTTCTCCATTATTATTATTATTAATTGTAATGCTGGTCTCTGACTGTACTAAAAGTGGACTGGATGAAGGAGGAAGCTTTGTTGGAGACATTTGCCATCTTGAGTTATTTGTAAATAAATACATGTTTATGAAAACAATCTCAAAATCGTACTTGACTGCAACCTGAAACTGAGTCTTGAGAGAAGACAAGGAGGAGATTATGAGAGCAGCTTCTCCAACTTACAAAATCTCTCAGTTGGACAAGGGAGGATTCAACACTCTTCCAATGACTGAAAAAGGTGTTGGGAGTTAAAACCCTTCTCATTCCTAGGAAAATAAAATATTTTAGGATATACTAAAAAGACACAATACATTTCCCTAAAAAGAAAAGTAGAAACTCAGAGAGCCTGAAACTCAGCCCCCCCCCCACTTGCTAATGGACCATTACTCTGGCCTAGGCCAGTCTATTTTACATAACAAAGATCTACTCCAGGTAAAGCTCTATAGGAATTGCCCAAAGCCCTTTCATTACATCACCATCCAGCCAGGCTCAACCAAGCCTGGGACTCAGGACAGCCTACAGAGTTGGCCCTGCATGGCCCCATGGGAGTCTGACAACCGATCAGAATACAAGCTCAAATTCAAATCCCAACAGAGGGCATCAAACAGTTGCACTCTCAGCATCTCAGCCCTTCTTTCCTCAACCAAGGCATGTGCTCCTGTCCACCATTAAACCATCTTCCAAGCAGTCACCATGTTTCCAGCGTCTTTCTTCCCCACTTGGAACTGAACCCAGAAGGATATTTCTTCCAACAGAGGCTAGACAGAAACTTCAGATCTGCTCCCTGATATTCCGGAGCGTCAAACAGGAGCAAATTAGATGGTGCAAATCTCTTGACCTTTTGCAGCACAAGAAAGTTGAGATGTTCCCCTCCTTCTCCTTTTGTTCCTTCTCCAAAGGATCTCAGATTAATGGATCCCTATCGGGACCCCTCATACCTGCCACAGATGCAGCCTCGGAGCCCCCAACCTCTTTTCTCCCTCCTTCCTTCCCCTCCTCGATCTGGAGGAATAAGTGGCATTCATGGCCTGGGCCAAAATCTTCATGACACTGTACCAATGACCGGTAGTTATGATCCGTTTCCTGTTCCTTTTCTCCTGGGTCTCCAGTGGGGCTTTCTGGGTGCATCTTCTGCGGTCTTTTACAGAAAAGACGTGCTTGGAAAGAGAACAGCGAAAATAATGATCTTGAAACTGATCTTCCACAAAGACATAGGGTTCAAAGGCAGCATCCATTGGCCTTTCTTTTCACAGATAACTAAAGTTCCAAATACTATGGATGTATTTGAGAAGTATGTCCTTCTGTATTGTATACCCTGCAAGATTTGTGAGGATCCAGACTTTCCCTTCGATGGGTCCTGGCAAATGCAAAAGTGCTACATGGAAAGGAAGAATTCTTTTCCAGATGGAATCATATTCTATGAAGTGGACAAAGACATTGATTTGTCTCCACTTAGAGAGGGCCTCCCTGAGGGGTGCTACATGTCCAGTTGTTGTGAATCATTGTGATATAACCACACAAATTCCATTCCTGACAAGCATCGGAGGGAAAGTCCTCATGAAATTCTCTCCCTTCTCTGTGTCTGAAGCAAAGAGGCCAATCAGGGTCCATCTGAAATGTAGGTGTTGTGAATCAATAAAAAGTAATGTAGCCCAAATGCAAAACAGGTTTTGAAGCCTGCACACCTGATTGGTCCTTAAACGTGTACAGGGATTGGGCCATGACAAGCCCCTGATTGGCTACTGTTTGGACACGTCTTATTGGACCTTAGTTGGACTTGTTGCATATATCATTGGATAATAGGGTAGCAGCCAACCCTATAAAAGGGTTACTGCTGCCCATAGCCTTGCTCTGTTCTGTTCTATCTACTGTTATTAAAGAGTTGAAGTCACTGGTCAGATGTCTGGTCTCCATTATTTCCAAACATAACAGGAGGAACAGCTGGACAATTGCTGGGTAGTGGAATCCTTCTTTGGGGAGAAATGAGTGGAAAAAAGGGAATCTCCTTTTATCACTCAGAGCCTCTGAAGGAATTAGAGCAGTGATCTGAAAAAGTAATGAAGAATGCTGTGTTATAATGTGGTCCAGATCAACTCCAAAATATTACTTATTGACAAACCCAATTTTGTTTTGATTAATATATAAGAATAGTTTGTTCCTTAGTCATGGTTTAAAATATTTAAGACAGAATATTAACAAGATTGTATATAAAAAAGAAACGCAAAATCATATTAAACCAAAAAAAAAAAAAAAACCAATAAAAATGCAATGTAAATTTCTGTGTCACCCATACAATTTCAACAATTACATTCAAATTATCAGATGTTAGATAAAATATCTGGATCTAAGATATAGGGCTATATTATATGCTATTTTCAAGTACTAAAACCTCTTTCTCAGCTTCTATATCCCATATTCTTTGTGAAGCCATTTTTCAGCTTCTTCTTTAGATGTACAAGAGACTAAGAGACCACAGCTGCTAACACAAATTGACAGTTGTACAATCCAATAAGTGTTTAATTGAAATGTTGTCTGTTTGGGGACTATGTCTGTTTCATCACTTTAATTTTAACCCAATAATTATATACCCTGAATTTATACAAAGCAGAAATTGTGTACATTAACAATTATCCATCCCAAAGATACTCTTCTTGGTCTGAATATTTTTTATACATAGACAGGACTATTGCCAACTTGATTCCAATTGGATAAGGCAGATATTATTGATATGTGAAAATGAATATGCTAATGGAGGACCTCAAAACCTGGATAGTTTTTCAATAGTAGAATATTCAGTAGAATATCCTCTAGGGACCTTATGGCTCTTCAGGCCTTTAATGGTCAATTTGAAGATGAACATAATAGACTAAAACATAGTTGATATGTTCCCTAATATTCTGAAAAACAGCTCTTGAATTCTATGAAGATATTGGATCTGTTGTTCATCCGCACCACCCCACTCACCTTACCAGATAGAGAAAAACACACACAAACCTTTGGGACTTTGTAGGTGCCTACAAATGTTGACATCTGGATGGCTATTAGCTGCATCAATCAAAGCCAGGAGGTTCTCCTTCCTCCCACAGCCGTAGTTGGGGACATTGATGTCTCCAGTGGAGAGCATGTCCAGCAAGGCATCTGAAGTGCAGAAGGTGCTTACATAGTTGTCATGGAAGTTGTAACCAAGTGTGAGATTGTGCAGGAGCTGGGAATTCTTGCTGACCATTTGAATGGCAAAAATTAATTGTAGGGAAATTTTTAAATCAGAGATCTCCCTATTGTAAAAATATTGTTCATGTTATAGTGATCAGCAACAACAAATACTTTTAAAATATATAATCCTTCACAAACCTGGTAAGCCTTAGGCCAACATTGATCCAAATCCAATGATCTAGGAATAGCTAACAACCAAGAAGATAGCCTCAAGATTCAGATGGATCTTGGGGAGTTTCAGTTTGTCGGCCGCGAGCGGTAGGGATTCGCTGGCTGCGCGATCCCTGCCGCGCTAGCCGTTTTGGGGCTCCGACCCGGACGGGTGCGGAGCAAGGCTGCCCTGCAGGGGTAGCTGAAGGTAAGGGGATCCGGAGGAAGGGTTTGGGGGTGTTGCAGACCCCTCCCCTGGCGGCAGAACCCCCTGTTACCAGGACGGTGCAGCGGCGGTCCGCAATGGCCGCCACAAAGAAGTTGACAGCCGGGCAAGTATGCGCAGGAGGAAGAAGAGAAAGTTATTGAAAGTGAAAGTTATTCTTGGTCGACCCAGGGCTTTGAGATTTATCTAATTTAATTCCTGGAAAAGATGGTTTTCTGATGATTTCTTCCACAAGAGAAAAAAAGCGGCTATTTTGAGGTGCTGAAGGAAAGTTTACTCTCCTCCCGACGGAATTAAGCCGGAAGGGAGAGGATAAAGAAAATATATAAATTTGGATCTTGTTGGAGGAGATGCCTTGAAGACTTGAGGACAGAAATACAATCTTAATAAGGCTTTAAAATATAGATTTGGATTCTTTTTTTTTTATTTGTTTGATACCACCCCTGGAAGAGGAAGGGGAATTTTGGCTTGCTTGGATTTATTGAGGATTGTGGATTTTGGGATTGTTTTGCCTTTCTCTCGGAATATTTGGTTGGTGTAAGAAGAAAGAGGAATAAAGAAAAGAAAAGATTTATTTATAATGGCTTTCCTTTTTGAAGACCTGAGGATGAATATGAGCAAACAAAAGCAGCCTGCAAAGATGGCATGGAAAAAGCTTTTCTATTTCTAGAAATGGCGCTGGTTAATTACCAACAGACAATGGAACAGATGGAAACGGAAGAAGAACAACAAGGAAGAGACGAAGACGCCATCTTCATTGAATCCCAAAACTTATTTAAGGAAGAAGGAAGGAAGAGAGCAAGGAAAATGAAGGACTTAAGATCTAAAAAAACATTTAAGAAAGAGAAAAATATGATGCAAAGTAAATATAATGATAACAAAACAGAGAAAAAGGTAACACAACAGAGAAGGGATCCCAGCAAGGCAGAGGTTAGAAGAAGAAGGGGGTAGGAAGATTTGGTGGGGGGAAGAAAGAAAGGGGAAAGGCGGAGAAAAGCCTCAAAGCTTTAAAATTGGATGGGAGAAGAGGGATTTTTTTTAGAGACAAAGGATGAAATATAAATTTCTGTAAGAAAGATTCTGCTAAGGTACAGAAGATGGTATTGTAACATTTATATTTGAAATAGTAAATTAGAATGGTTTAAGATTTAATAAGAAATTAAAATGTTGAAGTTTTTAATAATGATTGATTTTAAAATGTAATAAAATATCGAAGGAAAGGAGGATACAATGTATTTAAACATTTTTGGTGGATAGAATGTACCAAGCAGAACCAAATTGGGTATTTGTTATGCTGAATGTTAATTTACTAACTTAGGGGAGGATAGAAAGGCATCATACTCTGATTAGTGATTTCAGGAGAAATTCTTTTTACTATAAGAAGAGATAGAGGATAAATGAATGGGCAAAAGATACAAATTTAATGATTTAATTAAGATGGATTAAATAAGATAGAAATGTGAAGAGTGATATGTGCTATTATTTTAGCCCATGCAAAGAGAGGTAACTGGGGCCAAGGTACTTTACTAAAAGATTTTTTTATGTTTGTTTGTGTTTGTTTGTGTTTTATGAGAATATTGGGGAAATTATTGTAGAAAGACAGGGAAAGATTTAATATGTAATGATTTGTTTGTTGTTGAAACTTTTAATAAAACTTGTTTTAAAAAAAAAGATTCAGATGGATCTTGATGGACTAGAACACTGGGCCATATCTAACTAAATGAAATTCAATGTAGAGGAAAGTAAAGTCCTACACTTAGGCAAGAAAAACCCAAAGTACACATATAGACTGGGTGAAACCAGGCTCAATAGCAGTAACTGTGAGAGGGATCCTGGAGTCTTAGTGGACAACCAGTAAGTTAAAGATTAAAGATTGTTAAAGATGAGCCAGCAGTGTGCAGCAGCAGCCAAAAAAGCTAATGCAATCCTAAATTGTAATGCAATCCTAAATTGTATTAACAGAGGGATAAAATCTAGATCAAGGGAGATACTAATACCACACTATACAGCCTTAGTAAGACCACACCTAGAGTACTGCATCCAGTTTTGTTCACCAGATTACAAAAAAAGATGTTGAGACTGTAGAAAGAATACAGAGAAGAGCAACCAGGATGATTAGGGGACTGGAGACTAAAACATACAATGAATGGTTGCAGGAACTGGGCTTGGCTAGCCTAGTAAAGAGAAGGTCCAGGGGAGACATGATAGCGGTCTTCCAATATTTGAGGGGCTGCCACAGGGAGGAGGAAGGGGGTCAAGCTATTTTCTAAAGTGCCTGTAGGCCAGGCAAGGGATAATGGATGGAAACTGATCAAGGAGAGATTCAACCTGGAAATAAGGAGAAACTTTCTGACAGTGAGAACAATCAGCCAATAGAACAGAAGTTCCCTCAGGAAGTTGTGGGAGCTTCATCGCTTGAGACCTTCAAGAAGAGATTGGACTGCCATCTGTCAGAAATGGTGTAGGGTCTCTTGCTTCACAGGAATAAAGCAAAATAAAGCAAAAGAGGGAAGGCATGGAAATAACAATCATTCAGGAAATTAGACAGGTCCTGCAGTACAAAAATAAGTGAAATAAGAAGAAAAGGAGTGTTAGAATTGCACATGGAAGGGAGTGCAACTCCATCACCCTGCATGACTTACGAAGGATAAGGTATGGAAGGAGGGCTGTTGAAAGGCCACATTATAGGTGACACAAATGTTGCAGTTTTGACCACACCAATGAGATGGTCTCCAGGCCTGTAAAAGCTCCATGGATTGTTCCCATCCTGGTGCTCCAAACTCAATGGGCATTTCCTTCTCAGCTTCATACAGACTGATGGGGACACCAGCAGCATCAGAAGCAGAAGCAGGAGGTCCATCATTCATGGCATTAATCAATCCACTTCCTGTTTCTAACACAAACAACAGGAACAGTTGGAAAAATTCAAAGACTCTGAGAAGTGCCAGTGGCTTTCCTGATCTAAACAGAGAATCACTCAGTTTCATCTGCAAAGGAGAGAAAGGTGCAATCAAGAGCAGAGTCTGCACCTGTCCCAAAACTTGGTCCCAGAGAGCTTCACCCAAGGAATTTATCCTTTTCTAATACAAGATCCTTTGCATGTGGCCTCAGTCTAATGCCTACATCAAAGTCAAAAACTGGAGATACAGCATCACAGGTCTCAAAGGTCATAATTACAGCAAGAAGCAACTTCTCCTCTTGGGATCCTGAACTTTTTCCGGGCTCCATCTGCAGAGGAGAGGCTGGAATAAAACATGTTAGTAAAAATTACAGATACACTCCTGGGATCATTGTTCTGTTGTGGTTGTGGTCCTTCCTTCCTGTCAGGGCAAGTCCAGAAAGTGATGCTGGGGAAGAGAGTTCAACACCCAGGAAATTGACTTCTGCTGTCCTTCAACATGGCCTCTTGTCTCCAGAGATTGCTGGGGAAGGTCACCCAGAGCTATGGAGTTTGGTGCCATTTCTAAGTTAATCCCATTTAACTGTAGTGTTGCCTGTCTTCTAATGATAATCGGTACCCTTGATCTCTGCCCAAGGTTAAGAGTATTTGGAATTTTGTTCTATGTCATAATCCTACATATTGATCTTAATTGCAGCCGATTTTAAAATTGCTTGTGCCTGAAGTGAAATTTCATTTCCCATCTTTTCTAGCAATATTAATTTTGGGATAAGTGCTCATTAAGAAGCAGGAAAGTGACAACTGGTGGAGTAGATCGTTGGGTAAATAGGGAGAAAGTTATAGAATGAATGGAAATTTTTATTTTTATTTTCTTGTCATTCCTGTGTTATCTTACCATGTTCCTATAATACACCAAGGTTCTTTATATTGTGATGTTTCTTAGTTTTTTAAATAAAGAATGGACTGTAAAGTCTGCAGCTGAGATCTATCAATCCATATCTATCTATCTATCTGTCCGTCCATCCATCCATCCATCCATCCATCCATCCATCCATCCATCCATCCATCCATCCATCTATTCATTAAATTTACTGGCCACCCATCTTATCATAGGGAAACCCTACAAAGATGTCAGTGATGCCCACACTGTGGTGGATGGTGCAACCTGATTTCTAGCGACATGATTTCTGGAGATCTGGTGGCTCTTCCTCTGTTGTGGGGATCTTCTACTGGGGGGGGACGGACCCCTCTGACCTTCCCAATTTCTGGGACTGAGACTTTCTATACCAAAAAACCTCCAAGGGGTTTCAAGGTGCTGTTGGAACTCCTTTGTTCCGGGTTTAGTTGCATCCGTTGTTCAGGGATGATGTTTCTTCACTGGGGGGGGGACATTAATATGGACTTCTCGGCCCAGAAGAGGGAACTGTGGGGGGCTGAGTGTGGGGGGGAACTGAAGGGACAGGCAGGCCCACCCTGGCAGGGAGGAGCAGAGGAAGGCCCGTATCCCAGGTCCACCGCTTGGAAGTTCTCCCCCTGAACCTCCCTCAGATTCTGCTCTCAGGGCCTGCAGACCAGATCCTGGCTGGCTCCGGGTTCAAGCTGTGGCTTTTCAGGGCCAGGTTGATGTGCAATGAGACTCTCTTCTCCTTCAGGAGGTTCACAGCCATGTCTGAGCGAAGCTGGGTGAGGCCCAGAGGGGAGGAAGCCCCTCCTGGGTCAGGAATGAGCCCACCCCAACTTCTGGGTTTGTCCCAGGGAGACCCCAGGGGAGGGGAGGAGGGGGGGCTGTGGTTATCCAGGGCTTCTCACATTCCCTGAGGAGGCTCCATGTGGACCTCCGGTTTATGTCAGGGGGACTGCAAGGACCCCGGCCTGGTCAAGTGTGTTGTGTGAACGGGGTCCTCGCCAGAAGAAAAGGGTACCCAACACAGGGAGTTCTTGACTTATGACCACAAATCAACCCAACATTTCTGTCATTAAGGGAGACATCTGCCAAGTGAGTTTTACCTTTTTTTATGACCTTTCCTGCCACAGTCATTAAGTGAATCATTGCGGTTAATAAGTTAAGAACCCGGTTGTTAAGTGAATCTGACTTTGCTTGTCAGAAGGTCGCAAAATGGGACCACGTGACTTGGGACACAGCCATAATGGTCATAAACGTGAAATTGTGGCCAAGCACCTGAATTCTGATCTCTGCATTTGATGCTGCAAAGGTCATTAACTGTGAAAAATGGTCCTAAGTCCCATTTCTCAATGCAGTTGTAACTTGAATCGGTCACTAAATGAATGGTTGTAAGTCGAGGCCTGCTTGTGTATCTCCACTTGTTCAACTTCTCTCCCAGGAATTCATCTCCTTCCGAGTCTCCATCATCCACTGACTTCTTGGCCAACAGGTTCAACCTCAGGAAACAAACCATGGTTAAGAGGTGCATGTGTGAATGTAGCCCCTGGGGAAGAGACCAGGTTCGGAGGGTTGTGTGGATCCCACCGGTGTCAGTTGGGTGGGTGGGGCTTCAATACGGGGGAGGGGCTGAGTTCCAGTCCTGCCTGGGGCGCCAAGCCAGCTAGGAGGCTCTGGGCCAGCCGCTCTCTCGGAGCCCTGGGAAAGAGGCAATGGAACCACTTCTGAGCAGCCTGGCCAAGATCTCTGGGCCGGCCTCCCTGGGGGCTTCTGGACCACCTTCCCACCCATCTGGCCGAGGCTGAGGGGCCTCTCTGGGCCTGGCTTCCTCCTCACCAGTCAAGCAGCCTCCAATGGGCTGGATTCGGGGGAGGGTTTGGCAGGGGGCTTTGCTGTGAGAAGGGGGCATGGAGGGGTCCTGCAGGGCCAGGGGGTCTGCAGGGGGTCTGCCCCCTCCCTAGTGAGGGCAGGGAGGGAGGGGGCTGGGGGAGAGAGAGGCAGCCCCCCCCCAATCTAGTCTGGGCAGCTGAGGTGCTGTCAGAAAGCCCGCCTCTGAGGGAGGGGCACTCCTTGGGATTGGCTGAAAGGGAGAGCGGCTCTGACATCACAGGTGGGGACAGGTAGAGCTCCAAGGTGAGCCCTGGGCACCTGCAGGCCAGGTCGGTCTGGTGGGGTTCAGGGGGGAGGGGAGGTCAGCCTGGGCCCCTGCTGCCAATTTCCCCTGGGGACAGCCAGGGGCTTCTTCCTCCTCCTGCCTTGGGAAGTGGGGCACCCCGTGGAGAGGGCTCACTTGGGCCTTGCAGGGCAGGTGGGGGGATCTGCCCCATGGGGGCCCAGGGCAGGTGGGGAGTGAATGGGGTGAGGGTCCCCAGGTTGCATCTCCTGCAAGGATCCGAGTCTGGTATGCCAGCTTTGCACATGGCAGGTGGGGGCTGCTGTTCCCGCAGGGGTCAGGGGTTGTGTGAAGCCGACCCAGCTTGGTCCAGGCCAGAAGGAAGGGCCAAGGCCGGAGGAGAATCTCTTGGGAGATTCACAGGGCTTCCGGTGCCTTTTGGGGGCTCAGGATTGGACCTGGCCCTCCAGCCAAGCCCAGCACTGGTGGGGCCCCTCAGTCCCCGTTGCAGGACCCCACGGCTAAGTCCCTGCAAGGGGGTTGGGTGAAGGTCCCTCCAGGTGGCTTCAGGGGCTCAGATCCATTGACCTGAATGAGCCCAACTCCTTTGAGCATCATGGGAGTTTGAGTCCTCTTTCACCTCTGTACCGGGCCGCAAAGAAATTTTTTTTTAAAAAAATGGCAGCTTTCTTCGCCTTCGGTGAATGCTGCTGGGATCATTCCTCTCTCAGTCGCTCTCTCGCTGCTTCACCAGCCCAGGAAGAAACTGCTTCAAAGAAGCTGGGGGGGGTGGCTTTTCCTGTCGCCGCAGCTCCTCCGAAGCGCCCGTTCACCCCCACCCCGCCCGCCCGTGCGCGCTTCAATTCAGTGCTTCGTTCTGCCTGCCTGCCTGTCTGGTTGTTTGGGAGCAGCTTCGGCTGAGAATAATAACTATTCGCCTCTTTTTATCAGCCGAAGCTGCTCTGAAACGAAGGTAGGCAGGCAGGCAGGCAGAACGGAGCACTGGGTTGAACCGCGTGCAGGCGGGCGGGTGGGGTGGGGGTAAACGGGCGCTTCGGAGGAGCTGCGGCAACAGGAAAAGCCAACACCCCCCTGGCTTCTTTGAAGCAGTTTCTTCCTGGGCTGGTGGAGCAGCGAGAGAGCGACTGAGAGAGGAACAAGGCAGACACCTGAGGGAGGGAGGGAGACACCTGAGGGATGGGGCTGAGGGAGGCAGGGCCGAGGCGCTCCCTGAACTTGGTGGTTTGCTGGCAGACGTTTTATTACCCGACTAGGTAACAACATCAGATGTTACCTAGTCAGGTAATGAAACGTCTGCAAGCAAACCACCAAACTCGGATTCTCGCCCCCCCACCCGTCCTTGAAAAAGTGTTTGTGCTTGAAACTGGTCCCTGGTACAAAAAAGGTTGGGGACCACTGCTCTAAGGGGCAGGGGTCTCGTCCTTGGAGCCCCTGAAAATATGGACAGAGTTTTGAAATAGGTTGACTCCATTTCTTTTTTTTTTTTTTGAACAAATTTTATTTTCAAGACAAACAATACATAAATACACATAAACACAAAAACATAATAACATAAAAAATCTCTTTTCTGAAAGTTGCTTAGTCCCGGGTTAAAACTCTTGGTACAGACACAAATTCAAATTCATATTCATTTTACATACCATTTCATATCTTATTAGCATTTTCAATTTTCTATATGACTTCTCCTCTCCTTTAAATTTTCTCAATTTTATTTTATTTTATTTATCTCCTCTCAATTCATATCATAATATTTATTATTCTTTGTCTGTTTTATTCCAACCAACCATTTATTTTTCTTCTTTAAAGAAAGAAGAAAAAACTTCTCCTGTACACTATATGGAGTATGATGCCTTTATCTCTTTCCCCACTTAATATAAAACACATGACATACATTGGGATTCTGTCTGGTACATTCTAAAAATACTATATTATCAAAAGTAATACAAATCTATTCATTAATATTGACATTTATTAATATCTTAAACGTTTAACTCATTGCTTTTCAATTAAATCACATACTTTTGTGGGAGCCCTATTTTCCATAATTATTCCCCCCCACATCACATATTATAGCTCAATATTTCATTAAAATGTTCCTCCTTCTTCTACTTCAAATCTCATTTCACAAAGAATTTCACTAATATACCATATTCTAATCATTAATATTAACAATCATTTATATCTTAAACAATTTATCCATTTCAATTAAATATCATGCCTTTGTGGGAACACTTATGCTTTCCAAAATTATTACCCCCCACATCACATGTCTTAAATCATATTTCATTACAGTTCTCCTTTTTCTTAACAAAAATTTCACTAGTTTATATTAAATATTTTATCACATTTTAAATTACATATTATTTCCAATTTTCTATGGTTATTTCTAGCTACAAATATAAAAATGCAATCTTATGTACCTTTCTAGAATCCCAATTTCAATAAGGTTTATCCATTATCTCGAAAAAACTTTTGCTTCATCGCATCTTGCTTCCCACCATTAGGGCTTCTCATCCCTTCCTTTCTCTCTTGCTTCTTCTTCACCTTGTCCTCTTTAACCCCTTGTCTCTCCACCTCCCTTTTATTCTGCTTTCCCCCTTTCTGTTGTTTCTTAACATAATATCCCCTTTTCACCTTATTTTTCTCTTTTTGGGCTGTTTTTCCAGATCTTAAAGACCGTTTTTCCTTTTTCTCTTGCTTTTTCCCTTCTCCAGTCAAAGTCATTTGTTCATCAAAGATGGCTTCTTCTTCTTCTTTGTCCCCATCATCCTCATTCTGCTTCACATAAGTATAAACCGCCATTTCTAAGTATTGAGAAATAGTGTCAAGACCATCTTCCCCTCCTTGTTTTTCTCTTTCATATTTTTGATATATAAGTTTCAATCCATCCATAGATGATGCCATTGTGTAGAGAAAAAGTTTTTCCAAACAACCACCCAGATGTTTTAATCAGAAGTAATTTCCAAAAGTTCCAAAATCACCAAACAATCCAAACAGACTATTTCTTTTACATACCTTCTTCTTCTTCACTTTCTCTTTCTGGGGTTAAAGTAATCACAAATCCTTTTCAAATATATGTTTTTGGAAGTTTTTTAATGTTTAAGAACTCTTTGCAATTCTAGGCAATCTTCTCCTTATTTTCAATTTTTTGCTCTAATTTTTTCACTCTCCATTCCCATTCACAGCCAAAAAGGTGTTGTTGTTTTTTCCGCTGTCACTTTAGGAAGGAGAGTAGAACAAAGAAAAACTTTCCCCTTTAGAGTATTTGCAGCTTGTAACTCTCACAAGGAATAATATATACTTAGCAGCCTTCAAGGTTCCAGGTCACTTTATCCCGTCTTGTCCCGGTTAGAAGCAATTTTCACTGTTCTTCCAGCTTCCTCCCTCCTGCACCTGCTTTCCCGGCTGCAGCTTTCTTCGTGGCGGCCATTGCTGGCCGCCGTTCCTCCGCCTCGGGAAAAGGGGTTTAGCCGGCTGGGGAGGGGTTTGCAGCACCCCCAAACCCCTTGCCGGATCCCCCTGTCTTCAGCTGCCTCACGGGCAGCTATATTCCCCAGATCCAAATGGATCGGGAGAACCTTGGCGGCGAATGCAGCAGGGATCGCGCGGTCGCGAATCCCTGCCGCCGCCGAAAGCTTGCAAACCGGAAGAGGTTGACTCCATTTCATGCATTCTGGCAGGTGGGAACCTTCCCCGTCCTGTGTTCATGCATGAAGCAGGTCGTCACGCTATGCCACCATCTGGTTTATGTGTTTTGGCCTGGCACCTATTGCCAACATTGCAGTTCTATTCCATCAACCTGGGTTCAGGGTGTTGTGTGGACTTACCTAGTGGGGAGGGTCAACTCAGCCTGTCTGCACACAGGATGGGGAGCTTTTCCTAGGATCTGTTTCTGTCTCCTTGGGGGTTTTCAGCAGCTGCAACACTTGGAGTAAACTACGGCTGAGCGAACGGGGGTTGGCGGAATGTGTGAACCAGATCAGAGTTTGGCATTCAGGGAAAAAAGTTGGGACAATGGGAATGGGACAGAGAGGCAGCTTTAGGGGTGGAGGGGGGGCAGGGATCCCCCCCAATGTCTGGACAAACCTCGATAGAGATTTGGGTGTTCAGAGGATCAACTGGTGACTTTGATGCTCTTTCTCCTGCTTGGAGCCACAGAAATGGTTCTGGATGCTGGTTTCCAGTATTCCCAGTGAGGCCAGGACTGAGGATACTGGGGCTGCTGCTCCCCCAGGGCAGAAAGGCTGGGGGCAAATCCCAAGACCGAGAAAAAAGGGAGAACGTGGCTGTGACCCTCTCTGGGTCGGCTTTCTCTCTCCCTCCTGCCAGGTGTTGGGAGGAAGGAAGGAGGGAGGCAGCTGCTTCCCAGGGTTTTTTCCAGGTCCTCTGGGTGGATCTCTGTCCTGCCTAGATTGAGTGGCTACCCATGTGGGCCTCCCAAAGGCCTGGACTCCAGCCCCCATCGTCCTCAGCCCCAGCCGTGCCCTTAGCAGAGGCCCCAAAGGAGGCCCAGCGGAGGCTCTTCCATCCCCAGGGAGGAGCCAGGGGGCTCAGGGGTCCCAGCCAGAGAGCAGCGGCCATGGAGGAGGAGGAGGAGGAGGAGGAGGTGGTGTTGGTTTGCGGCCAGAGAGCCTCACTCAGGATCCGGGGAGCTTGGGCGACTCTGCCTGAGCCTGAAGGGCCAGGAAGGGGCCGGATTCACAGGGCGTCCCAGGCTTGGCTCCAGGGTGGCTCAGGGGAGCCTCAGAACCAGCTGGGATGACTTCCAAACCAGGATCCGGGTCTTTAGGGGATATTGAGGGTCAGTCCAATTCACGGTGGCATGTTTCACTTCTGATGGCCATAAGAAACCACGTTTTCTGCATTCTGCAAGCCGCCAATGACTGAGGGTCTCTTCAGGGGTCTCTGTTGTTTCTCAAAATGGAGGCAACGCGTGGAGAGAGGTTGGTCTGCATGAGTGTTTTTCAAACTTGAAGAGGAATGGACTTCAACTCCCAGAGTTCCCCACCTAATAATGCATGGACTTCATCATGCTGGGCAGGGAATTCTGGGTATTAAAGTCCCTTCATCTTCAAGTTCCAAGTTTGGAAAATGCATGTCTACCTTTTTCCCTGAGGTGAGGAGTTAAAGCCCTGCACCAAGACTTGGCTAACTCACAGGTTGCTCAATCTATTTTGTTTCTTTCTCTGTGTCTCCCTCCCTCCCTCTCCCACTCTCCCTCCCAGGTAACCCCGGATACCCCTCTGAAGACCCGGCCCTGCTTGGCTTCTTCCTGACAGGAGCCTCTCCTGGAAAGACACGGAGCCCAAGTGAGGCTGGAGAAACCCGGGGCTGCGTCCCCCAGCATTCAACCAGGGACTCATAAACCAGGTTAGTCTCTTCCCAGAAATGGGGCCTCCCTCAAATCCCTTCCTCTTTCCTAGCCCTCTCTATGGATCTGGGCTTTGCTTTCCCCTGAGTGCCCCATGTATGAAAAAAAGTGGCAGTGGAACATGGGACTTGGGCTTCCCTCTTCCCAGGACTTGCCTGGCCTCTACATCGGAAAAAGAGGTAGGGGAACTATTTGGATTTTGGCACTAAATAGGCATAATGAAACGCTGAAGTTGAACGTGTTAAAAAGAAAGAATAGCTAATAACTGGAATTAATGAAATTAATGAAAGTTTAAAAAGGGAAAAAGGGAAAAGAAAGGGTGGAACATGGAAACAGAACTGAGCCCCCCACTTAATGGCAAAGGGAAAATTTCAGTGACTCTTTGAAAAGTGCTTGGTCTTTTTAAAATTGGAATTTGAAAGGAAACAAAAGGAATTCCATTATAATAAAATAAAAACCCTGAAAAGTGAAATACTAGAATATTACAAGAGAAAAAAGACACATGAAGAAATTGCCCTGGGATTATTTGGTGACTTTGGGAAAAAGTTGGAAAAGAAATCAACAGAAGGAAGCTGGAAACAAAGATTTATGGACACTGACTGTTGAAATTTAATATAAGGGACGCTGGTTGCAATAAACTACTAGACAACTGGATTGGACATAAATATTAAAGAAAGGAAAATAAAAGAAGTAGTAGTGTACAAAATGGGAGAAATGTGTGTGGAAATAAAATTGGAACAACAAAATAGGAAGGAAATGATGAAAGAAAGCTTGGAAATGTACAGCATTATACTACAAAAATTAGAAATGGTAATGCAGATTAAAGAAGAACAAAGAGAAACAGAGGGGGGGAGTGAAATAAAGAGGAAACCAGCCCTAAAGAACAAGTGGAACAACATTAAGAAAAAAAGAATTAAAAATGTGAGGTTTGATGTGATAATTAAAGGGGGAATTGTTTGGAAAATTAAACAAAGGAAAAGGAAACAGCAGAAGAGGGCATTACAGAGGAGAAATCAAGAGAGGGAGGGGGATAAAATAAATAATTGGAATAAGAAATGGAGAGAAATTATAAAGGAAAAAGGGGGAATTAAGAGAAAGGACCAGAAAATGATGGGAAGTAGAAAGCAAACAACAATGAAAAAAATTATATAGTCAGGAGAATGAGAGACAATGGGTAGAAGAAGAACAGGAAGGGGATTCTGCAAGGTAACGTGTCGTGATATATAAGAACATAGATTTAAAAATGGAAAAGAATGGAACTGATATTTTTCTTTTAAGGATTATTGTTAAACCAGACATAGATTTAAATGAAATAGATATGGAAATGGAATTTACTGTAAGAATATTAATTTATATTTAATAAAGCAGTGAATAAAGTTAAAATGAGATGAGAATTGTAATGGAAAGACTATTATCAGTTTCTAAAATTAATTGAATAAATATTTTTGAAATAGATGATTTAGAATGTAATTGAGAAAAAAAAATACCATGCGGAATCTGCACACACACACACACACACACACACACACACACATAAATACATGTGTGATATGTAGTAGTTAGATTGTTATTAATGTAGAATGTGATAATTAAAAAATGACTATACTATGGTAAAACTTTATAATGATTTAAAGGGAATAAATTGGGGGAGTGTATAAGGCAAAGGGGTGGCAAGCTCAAATTGACAATTAAAGGGGACATCTGGATTATTAGAATTAGGATGGAATCTATTGAACAATGAATGGAATAATAGTATGCGATGAAATTGCAAAAGTGACAGATAAAAGTAAATATATGTACTGAATATAGAAATGAAATAAGAACCTTAGACAATACTGTAAAACAAGATATGAGAATATTTAAAGAAAAATGAAATAAGTTATGATATGAATTGGAATTGGATAAGTGTAATGAATATAAGAATATTTGAGAATATTTAAAGGAAAATGGAATAAGTAATAATACGATATGAAATTGAACACGAAAGATGAATATGTAACTGTTGTGACTGAAAGGATCGATCCTGCTGTGAGTTTTGATTCTGATGACTCTGAGGATGAAAGGCTGGAGCCTGCTGAGAATTTGGAGTCTGAATTGTTAGAAGACACAGATGTGAGCCAGGGGATGAGAGGTTATCACACAGACATTCTTCGCCTGAACCCTCGACCTCATTCATGCCTGAAATTGAAGCACAACATGAGTCAGAAGAATCGAGCGAAGAAACGGACAGATTGTGGCTTGATGCCAGAACTAGAAGGAGGCTAAAACGTCAAGCTGTGGGAGGCATCAAGCCAGACGTTGATTTAGGGAGATTGACACGCCCATCTAGGTGTTTTACGGAGGCAAACTTAGTTAGGAGAAGGGCGAGTCAATAATTAGTACGTTGCCTCAAGGACTATAAAAGGACACAGCTGTGTGGGGAAAGATTTGTCAGGAACAAAGTGTCTGTTTGCGTGACAAGGTTTACAGCAGAGGCTTGGAGCTTTGAGGATTTGTGCCAGAACTGTTTTTGCTGAACAGGGCGTGTATATAATTGATGACAGTCGTTATCTTGTTAAACTCCTTTCTTTTGGACTTAAGTTTTGGAACGGCTGCTTTTGGTTTTGTGTTGTTTGAACTTTGAAGGGGAGCCATAACATGTAACTATGGTCATTTTGTATTGAAATGTAAAAACCTGGAACCACGCTGTTCACCAAGAGATGTTTTTTTAAATATTAAAATAAAAAAATTATTAAAACAAAAGAAAGGGAGGCAGGGAACATGGGATATGGGTTTCTGCATCCCCAGGTCTCAAAGAAGGAGGTTGAAAGAGGATTTTGCATGTCTGTTTTCCGTCTGCAACACGAAGCTCCTGAGCTCCCCTTCCCTCCCTCCCTTCCCCACATGGGGTGAGAGGCTGCCTTGATTTCTCCATCTCTTTTCACTTGGTTGTCTCTGACTTCTCCCTCTCTGTGCATGTGTTTGTCTTTGGGTGTGATTTTTTTTCAACTATGCAAAGTTCTGATAACTAGTTTTTCATTAAAGTTCATTTTATTCTTGGAATCTGGCCACACTATTACATCAACCCCTTTGTGAAGGTGTCACTGAACATCTGTTTTCAAAATAAAGAAAATGTTGCTTCCATTTCACACCTGTGACATGCTCAGACATTAACTGTCTCCCGGGATTGTCTCTTTAACCACGATGCCAACAAGTGTCACACTTCTTTTTGTCTTCATCCACAGGTGCCGTGTATTCCCTCTGGGGCCAATTTCAAGAATGAAGCTCCCAAACCTCTCAATTCCAGATGACAGATTTAATTCAATCTCTGTCCCTGTCATTATGAACCACATAGGGATTATTTCCCTTTCATTTCCCTGCAGAGAAAGGCCCAACAAACTCTGAGTGCAAGAACCAGCTGACTTATCCAGGGATCCCTCCTGAGAGGGAGAATTATGATCAAAGTTTCAGCTCTGCTCTGTGGCCGAATCCTCCCAGGAGACTCTGGGCAGAGACAGGGAGCTTCTCTCTTCTCCCCCTGACCCCGGAGGCCCCAGATGGAAACTTTCCCTGCTGGAGAACTTGGCTTCAGGCAAAAGGTTTCATTGAACAATTTGAGAACTTTGAACTTCTCTCCTCCTTAAAGATCAGGGCTGCCTGGATCCCTTCCCAGCAAAGTTTGCTCCCCTGAGGAAAAGAAGGGCTGGGGGCAAATGGAGCCCCCAAGAAGCCCCTTTTCCATCTCTGCTTCCTTACAATTCAAGGGCTGAAAGTTTCTCCTGGAGTCCCTTGGATTCCCTCCCCCCACAAGGCCCTTCTTTATGCCCAGGAGGGTGGGGGGTCCTGGCTGTGGTTGGGCAACTCCTTTCCCCCTCTTCCCATTGGGGCGATGGCTGGGCAAACCACCTTTGGGGTCCCTGCAGAGGCAGAAGAGGAAGGCCGCTGGGCAGCCCAGCTAGGTTGGTTAGCATTAAAGTTGGACTGCTCAATTTCTGGTAAGGGTGTGTGGGTGTGTGTGGGTGAGTGTGTTTGTGTGTATGAATGCTTCGTTGGCCAAGTGTGATTGGAGACACAAGGATTCTGTCTTGGTGCAAATGCTCTCAGTGTACATAAAAAAAAAGATACATTCATCAAGCATCATCAGGTACAACACTTAATGATAGTCATAGGAAACAATAATCAATCAAATCATACTAGGAAACCGTCAAAAAATCATTAGGATACAAGCAACAAAGTTAAAATCATATAGTCACAAGTGTGTGTGTGTGTGTGAGAGAGAGAGAGAAAAGTCCAACCTCCAATAGACATTCTACCCATCCTACAGAGTCTATACAGACAGTATATATTCTATACATCCCAGGATTTCTCCCCTCCCACCAGGGTGGAATCTTACCAGGCGTGGGAAAATCCGCCGCTCCTTTCCCACGGGGAGGGCACCCAGGCCCTTTTCCCACCGCCTTCCACACTCCTCCCCCCGCCCAAGGGGGAACCCGAAGGCCCTTTGGTTCCCCCCAGCAGCCTCTAGGACCTCCCCCAAAAAAGACCCAGCCCTCCCTGCGCACAAAGTCCCACCATCGCTCCAGGGTCCCCACCTGAGCAGTTCAAGGCGGGAAAGGGGAGGAGCCCAATCCTGGCCCGCCTTCCCGCAGGGGGCAGAGCAGAGCCGATTCCCATCGCGTGACACCCCCCACGGAGAGGCCCCCCTCCTTCCCGCCGGGGAAGCCTCGCAGCGTCGGGCGCAGAAAGCCGGGAGCAGCAGTTTCAGAGGAAGAAGGGCGCATGCGCGAGCAGTTGCATGGAGAGACGATTCCACCCGTGAGGCTCTTTTCCAAGGAAGGCCGGAAGTAGGCATTCCTTTCCGCTCTAGGACCTCGCACCTCTCTGGCCTTAACCCTTGCGCTGCGCCTCGATCAGTCAGGCACAGATGACGCGGACTACAGAACACGTGAACCACCCGGTCTCCCTTGGCGTTGGCCCTTTCTCGAGCCCCGAGATGCTCCTTTGCGGCCCATCATCCACTCCCCGCTCCCGTCAGGCCTCAACGCCGCGTCTGCCTCTTGCCCGCCTCTGCTTCTCTCCATGCCCAGCCTGATGGGAAGGGCGAAGGCTTCAACCCCCCCGCAGCCGCTGCAAGAGGGTCTGGCAGGGAGGAGCCGCCCTAAGAAGGGGGTCCCTGCAGAGGGCAGCCTGCAATTGGGGGGGGGCTTTGGTGGAAGGCGGCTCATGTTGGGGCGGGAAGAGGGGCAGCTGCACCTTCAAAAACGCCCTTTAATCTGGAGGTGTTTCCCCCCCCCCAGAGATCCCAGATCACTGCGATCGGCTGCAAAAGGATCCCCTTGACCCCCAGGGAAGCTTCTCCCTGTCTGGAGGGGAGGCTGAAGGGGGTCCCTGCTCTCCCCAGGAGCCTCTTTCCTCCCTGCAGCCCCATAGACACCCTGCCAGCCCCAGGGGGAAAGGGGGTCACAGGGCAGCAGAGGGGAGAGTCCCACTGGGAAAGGGGCCTGGGGGGGCTGTGGCCCAGCCTCAGGAGAAGCAGCCCCCAAGGAAGAAGCGCCAGTCTGCCCCCCCACTTCAGGGCTGCCAGGAGGGACCCTGGGAAATGGCGGCAGCCTCCCCACCCTCTGTGGCCGGAGCAGGAGGGGCCCCAAGGCTCAGGTGGGGGGTGGGGGTCCCACTTGGAGCCCTTCCCGGCCCTCCTGTTCCTGGAGACGGGAGCTGCGTTTGGGGCGGTGGAATGAGGCTCCTTCCTGGGGAGCAGAGCTGCTCAGGCTCCCGCCTGTCCTGGGGCCGAGACCGGATGGAGCAAGGCCTCCCTTCTCCTACCCTCCTCCCGGCTCAGGGCTGGCCAAGGGCCCGCAGAGGAGGGGATTCCTTGGCTCCCAGGCCAGGAGGAGGCGGCCCTGGAGGAGCAACAGTGGCCTCAGCCCAGAACTCCAGCCTCCCGGAGATCCGGGACCACTGAACCCATCACTCCCTCCCAGACTCCTCCCCCGTGGGAGAATCCACCGCTCTTTTCCCACGGGGAGGGGCAGCCAGGAGTCTCTCTTCCACCTCACCCCGTCCCCGCTCTGCCAAAGGGGACCCAGAAAACCCCCTGGCGCCTCCCCGCAGCCCCCATAAGGTCCCGGCGGTGCCTGCACGCCAAGTCCCCCAGCGCCCCCCAGCAGTCAAGGCGGGGCAAAGGAAGGGGCCAAGTCGGGGGAGCAAAGCAAAGCTGGATTCCCTCCTGCGAGCCCCCGCCCATCCTGAAACCTCCGATCCTGGGCGAACAGAGCATGCGCGAGAGGGCGTTGCCATGCAGTGATTTATGTACGAGGGGAGGAGAGAATTCCACGCGGAAGGAAGCGGGTACTCCTTTCTGCTCTAGGATGTCACAACTCTCTGGGCTTAACCGTGTGCTGCACTCTGCTCTGGCAGGTGGAGATGAGAGATCTGAACTCTCTATCACCCAGGAAGTACTACTACAGGGCGTCCCTGGGCCTTTCTCGAGCTGAGCTCCTCCATGTCACATCATCCACTCCCGCACCCGTCTGGTCTCAAGGCCGCTGGGATTGGGGCGCAAAGGCGTGTCCCTCTCCGGCCTCCCTCTCGCAAGGAGCTGCCGTGGCTGGGCGGGACCACCAGGGCGCCCTCCGCAGGCGGCCTGCAAGTCTCAAGAAATGGACTGAGCATGCGCGTCTGCCTCTTGCGCGCCTCTGCTTCTCTCGCTCCCCAGCCTGATGGAAAGTCCCGGGGGAGGGGAAGAGGGGAGGGCTTCTTCCGGGTACATTGTGTCCCCCCGCCCTTTGCACCTAGATACGCGCCCCCAGCCTCCCCGGGTCCAAGATGCTGCAAGAGGGTCTGGCAGGAGGAGCCTCCCCACGAAGGGGTCCCACCAGAGGGCAGGCTGGAGGCGGGCGGGGCTCGCAAGGAGGGGTTCCTATTCCCTCCGAGCCCGATCGCAGCCAGTGCAGGAGTTTCTCTCCTTTTAGGCTTCTTTCCCACTTGATGCCAGGAACGTTTGGATGCTCTTTGGGAGGCCGGGAAGGAATCTCGCCTTTAGGGGTCTCCCCACAAATGCCAAGCAAAGGGGGGGTGGCCACTGTCCTCTCCTCCCCCAGACAATCCAGGACTTCCCTGCAGGGGAGCAGCTGGTGGCAGCATTGCTGGGGTCCCATGCACAGACAGGGAGGGCGTTTTGCGAGCCTCCCCCATTCTGTGTGTGTGTGTGTGTGTGTGTGTCCATCTGCCTGCCTGGCCCTTTCCGGCCCTTCAACTGGACTGTGAGGCTGGTGGATGAGTCCAGTCCGAGACTCAGCCTGGATCCCCCTCCCCTCCGCAGGTGGGAGGCCCAGAGCGTGGGAGAGGGCTGGGAAGGGCCGTTTCTGCCCAGCTCCAAGGCCGGGAACCCTGGCAAGGCCCCCCACACCCCACGAGGCCTCTGTGTCCAGGCCTGCGAGGCCATCCAGATGATCCCCGGGGCCTGGAAGCCGCTGCCCACCGCTTGGAAGGCCGGGGACAGGATGGGCCCGGGATATCTGCAGGAGCCTCCCCTCCTCTCCGGGGGTCCCTCCCTGCCCGCCCCATCGAGCCAGAGGGGGGGCTGCCTCTAGGTCCGCCATCCGGGCAGATCGCCTGGAGCCCCTTTTCCAGAGCAGCCCCGCCGCTGAGGAAGAGGCTCCCACGGGGGATTCAGCAGCCCCCCCTATTATTTAGGGAATTGTGTTTGTGGCTTTTTGTGCTTTTTCACACAGCAAAACATTTACTATGGAATCCATTATAAGGCATGCTGGAGGCTATGAACTTGCATGGATTTTAAAAATTATTTTATTCCTTTGTCGTACATCAAGTTCCATTTCTACAGCGACAGTGCAATGTCTGTGTGGGGTCTTTTTTTAAAATATCCATCATATTTTACACCCTGATTATGACCGTTATACTCCTCATTGTACAACGGAGCCTCCTTGGAAGAGACTAAGATGGGGCGCCGTCATTATAACCGTTATTCTCCTCGTTCTACCACAGACCCAAAGGAACAAGGAGCGCTGTGATTGGACGAGACGCTCAAAAGAAAAGGTGCCTTTTACCCAGACAGGCGCTGAGAAAGAACGCAGGGGGGGAGGGCTGAGAGCTCCGGCTCCCCTCAGAGAGGAGCGGCGAGGGTCTTGGCGGGAGGAGGGGGTGGAGGGGATGAGGATTTGGGGTCCCTGTAGGGGGTGGCTGGTCTGGGCCAAGGAAGCAGGGCGGGCGAGGAGAAGGGGGGAGGCGGCCTGTCTGGGTGGGCGGGAAGGGAGGGCGAGGGGACAGAGCATTTGGGGGAGGGGTCTGGCCTGGGGGGAGTGTGGCAGGGGAGAGGAGCGCTTGGGGAGCAGGGGGCCTTGAAGAAAGGCGGGAGCGAGGGAACCTGGCAGCACCGGGCGGGGGGGCAAAGTGCCGCTGAAAGGCTGGAGAGGAGCCGCCGGAGGGAGCGAGCTGTGGCTGGGGGGAGTGAGAAAGACTGCTGGAGCAGTCAGGTAATATTTGCTTCCCATCTTCAGGAATCATTGTATAACCATTTTTATTCCTTCTACAAGTCCTCTTGTAAAATTTCCACTAATCCCATAGTCTGTACCTACCTTTTTTTATCTCTCTTAAAATCTGTTAAAGCAGACCCTCCCATTCTGCTACTTGCAGTCCAAGCTGTGGCCCCTGACCAGGATGATATTGTACTTGACAAACAGACACTAATTCTGCAAGTTCTGTTCCTGAGACAGAGGCATCTTTTTTACAAGCCTCAACCATTTTCTGAAAAGAAGACTGAACAATAGAGTCAGGAGGCTTTTGCCCTGTACCTGCAGAAGCTGAGAGAATGGAAGACATATATTCAGGTGAAGAAGGAGGATAAATGACAACATTAGTATAATGTGAAGGTGGAGGTGTTAAAAGAGAAAATTCATTGTGACCAAATTTTTCAATTGCATATCTACATAAATGCCACACCTGCAAAACTTCTATTTCTGCTCTAGGTTCAGTATGCAATGTTTTCCCTATACGTTCCCAATCAGTTAATTTTAAAGACCCCTCTTTTGGATACCATAAGCACTGAGTTGCAATCTCCTGAACCAGCCTTAAGAGATTTTTTCTCTGGTACCTGAGTATTATTTTTCTTCAACAAATAGCCTAATTCATCTACATGCTTCCTTTGTTCCTCTGAAAGCGAAGACCCCATACTTACAGAAACCAAAAAATGGTTGAGAAACCCCAAAGGGTTGAAGGTGCACCAAATCCTTGCTGGACGAAGTAAGAGGGTCCCTGTGCATGCGCCACTTGTTGCAATGACGAAGCAGTCGAGGTGTTTGATCATTATCACATGAATCATGATGACTTTATTGGAGTCTAGTCTTGTATTTATACACATTTTTAGTAATCCTCTAACATTGGTTAACTTTCGTTGTTGCTCAACCTTTGTTACTGTCTAGCATAGTAATTAGCACAATTAATTATCTCGTTAAAGTCTAACACATGTTTACTTCCTCTCTCTAATCCTTCTTTACATTAGTGACTTTGTTTGCCTGAGTTGTAATTACTTGTAAACATTCTTAATCTGAGGTTTGCCATCCAAGATAAGAGTGTTCCTGCAATTACAACTCTACAGTAAACGAGCCTTACATCTTACAGGCTTCCAAGGTCGAAGTGCCATAATCCATCACTTGGGGCCAGGTTAAATCTACTACATATCAAGCTCAACAACCACTGCAACAGGCCTCATTCACCTCAGACTCCTGAAAATCTTGTTGCTGCTGTTTTTGCTATTATTACTGCTAATTCTGTTACAATTTTACTTTGTATTTTCTTGTTTATAGTTAATGGTGTTTCTGCTCAAAATGACACTTCTGTAGTTCGTCTTAACCCTAATTTGTGGGTTCGTCATGCCCAATACATGTTTATGACCCATGGCACACATATTACTTTATACTATGAGCCCCCAGTGGCATTTGGTCAAATTTCTTTTACCCCTAACTTGATCATGTCTTCTACATTTATTGTCTCACAACTACAATCTATTTCACACTCCTGGCTATTTTCTAAACCCCCTATGCAATTGAATTCTGTCCGTTGGCGTTACTTGAAAGTTAGTCAATTTACAAGGGGTCTGTGTTTCTGTTGTCACGCTAAACACACTTGGCTTCATAATTGGTCTGATTATGATGCTGCTCAGCACATATTAAAAAAGCTAGGGAATTATAGTTATTGTTCTAACTACTATTGGTTGTCAGGTACCTTTAATTCTTCTTTGCATGAACTTAATATAGCTCCTGATATGTATCCTGACAATTTTCCTATTTTTAATGCCTCTGATCAACCAATATGTGGTTCTTTTTTGATAAATATGCCACTAATGTTCATCCTCAGAATTTTTCATTCTTTGAATAAAACTATTGAGGATGAGCTTGCCAATTACAATCATACATTCAAAATAATATCCATGCTCAGTACTCACCTTTTGAGTGGCTAACCAATTGGCTCCCTGATTGGTCTTGGCTCAGATAGTTTTTCTTTTATGTTATAATTATTATTATTGTATTAATTGTAACCTGTTGTTTTATTCAATGTATTCCAAATTTATTTGCATTGTTTCATCCTGCTTTCCCCTCTCTTACTCCTTTACAATTGCGATACATTCATAAATCTTTGAATCCTCCATTTAAAATAAAAAACGAGGATATGTTGAGTTGTAATTGCAGGAATATCTTTATCTTGGATGGCAAACCTCAGAGAAAAGAATGTTTCCAAGCAAATACAACTAAGGCAAACAAAGTTACTCATCTAAAGGAGGATTAGAGAGAGGAAGTAAACATATGTTGGACTTTGACTAGAGATCATTAATTGTGTTAGTTACTATGCTGAACAATAACGAAAGTCAAGCAGAAACCAAAGTTAACCAATGTTGGAGGATAACTAAAAATGTGTATAAATGCAAGACTAGATTCCAATAAAGTTCATCATGATTCAGTTGATCATGATCAAACACCTCGACTGCCTCGTCATTACAACACACGTGTGAGATTTAGTATGTGTTAAATTTACTGCACATTCCAAAAGATAAAATATGAGTGGACCGATGATCAGATTGATGTCCATGCTTGAAGCATAGAAAAACAAGGCTTTGTGTATATCTGGATGTCCTTGGTGTTGTGATGGTCAGATGGGGCTCACAGTTTAGGAGCAGACTGAGCTCACTTTCCCTAAAACTTGCGTGTTGTCAATATACACAGCAAACACACCCACACAATATGTCCCCTTCCCAAGAATGGGGACACACCCACCATGGTGCACTCAAAATAGAAAGGGATTAGGATACGTTTTAAGATGGGAGACTTCTCCTGTGGCCCCTGGACCTAAACCCAAGACAATGTTTCAGAGATTCCTTAGCTTAGGTGTTGTACAAAGAAAAACAGGGCAGTCAGGCCTAAAGAAGGTGCATCCTGTAAAATGGCATTTCCAGAACCTTCCATCTCCGCCTTCATTCCTCAAATGAAACAATGGCATTGTTTATGGAGCCTACCCATCTTCTGAGGAAACGCACAGCGTAATTTTTGCATGAATTGCGGTCAATTTGAGGTGAGCTTCCTGACAATAATTGATTTAGGACTTGTTGGTTGTATCGGCCAATATTCGGGAGGCTTTGAGTTCTAATCCTCCCTCAGGCAGGAAAACTTCCTGGGGACTTTGAGCGGATCACCAGGAGACTTTTGAATTCCAGTCCCGCCTTAACCCTTATTGAATTTGGGGTGGGAAATTTGGAAACATTTTCTCAGATTAATGTGAGATACTAAAATTGGAGATTCCTAGAGTGTGAGATGGCCGAGCGTCCAATGTTGTGGGAAGTGATGGAGGAAAGTGAAATTGTGGGATAATCGCTGTGGTGGGGATCAAATTTTTTTACTACTGGTTCTGTGGGCATGGGTTTGTGGGTGGGGCTTGGTGGGCGTGGCAGTGGAAAGTTACTTCAAAAGCCCATTCCTACCTCTCCCGACTAACCTGCTTTCCAGCTCCGTTCTCCTGTGCAGGGCAACCAATCGAGCCGATCAGCTGGGACTCAGTGGGAGGCAGAGAAGAGATGAGGCGGGGCCAGTCAGAGGCGGTATTTGCCAGTTCTCCGAACTGTTAGGGATAACATTGGTTACCTAACTTAGTTTGGTTAAAATAATAATATATAAACTATGTTAGTGAGTTTAAGTGTATGTATCACTTTAAACTGTAAACCAAGTTTTTAGGTGCGGTTGTAAAATCACCATAAGAGGAGCAAGAGAGCTCACTGTTTTCCTCGGCTTTTACTGGAATGCTGACAATGAAGGATTGATGGTGATAAACTGCGTGTTTGCTGAGAAGAAGAAAGGAGGTTTGATTTTCTTCATATCTCTGACTGCAAAAGAGATATATCACAGGACTGATTGATTGTAAGTTTACTGACCTCTTTTTCGACACTGGACTTTGCAAACTGAATAAACCCCGGACTGACTGAACTTAGTGTATGAAATATGGACTGTTTTGACTATGCTATAACTCTTGCTGGAATAAAAACTATTTAACTTGCACAGTGTATCTGTCTTACTGAGTGTAAGCTACTACAACGTTATTATCTCACATATCTGCCTGTCTGCTAGACTGCCGTTGCACGTTCTGCTGGGGTGTATATCCCTAACACGAACCACTCAAAATTTCCACTACCAGTTCTCCACAACTGGTCAAAACCTACTGAATTCCACCTCTGGATAAACCCCTCTTCCATGTGGCACAAAGCCACAAGTCTCTGCCTTCTTCTACTGCTTTTAAGAGAACCAGAGGGATTTGTGTGAATCTTAGACTGACCTTCTTCTGATCCAACAGAGCTTTTCTTATCGCCTTCAAATGGAAATTGCAAAGGGATCCTATTCGCAGTTAGGAACCATTATGAGACATAAAAATTGATTCCCAATTGATCAGCAATCTCTGTGGTTGGAGAGCAGAGCAGCTTCCATGGGTGCCTCTTCCTAGAAACCTAGAAGTCCCCTCCCACTTATTCAGCCCCTTCTTGGACCTGGATGAACATTATGCAGCATTGGAGGTTTGTGACCTGGTCAATGATGCGGCTGCCTTGAGACAGGATCCTGCAACCTACTCCTGGGAAGAGTCCCAAAGTCCCCTTTCTCTGGACATCTTCTCCAGCCCTTCACAGATGAGACAGGCTTGGAGGAGGAGAAAGAAATGCTTCAGGTACAAATTGTAGAGTGGAAAATTAAAGAGCCTGAAAACGGCTATTTTATTTCTCTGGTTGTTGAAAGAAAAAAATATACACACTTCATTTTTTTTTTTTTCTAAATGAGGTTTTATCAGGGAAATCAAGAAAGACTCATATAAGAT